>NC_056735.1:1690660342-1690825342 GCF_019279795.1 Protopterus annectens
TAAGAAGGTTGGGACATGAAAGTTCAGTAAGATAAGACAAGAAGGTGATAAGATAAGTACAGTGAGCTCAGTAGTATGATGTTTTGGCAGTTGCTGTGGGAACATATTTCTGTGAGTAATGAGTGTATCCAGCTGTTGTCAGAATTTAGTCACACAGATGGGTGACGCTGAAACTTATATTGATCATATTAAAGTATAGTGAGAATATGAAGGGGAAGCTTGTCATATAATCTGGGTCCTAAGATCTTAGTCATATGGATGGTAATGCTGAAACTGATGCTGACCATGTTAAAGTACAATGAGAATATGAAGATGATGTTTGCCAGATAGACAGGGTCATGCTGTACAGTCAGATCTTAGTCATACAAATGGCTGATACTGACTGTGATGATGTGAGGTATTGCCAGCTATGCCAGGAGAGGTAAGGCAGTGGATGTGTAACATATGCCAGCATAGCTAGCTGGAGTTTTGTAAATAATTATACGTCATTTGTATATCAAACTGATTTGTACAGGTGCTTGTGTTAAAAATGTATTTGTAAGCTGTTTGCGTTAAAAATGTACCAACAAGTGGTCCTGCTGGACAGAAAAGAAATACACTTGTATGTCAGACTGTATTGTAAGAGTTGAAATTAATATATTGTAACAGAGGATACTAGAAGAGAAGAGGTTAATTTTAGTCCAGCTAACTTTGATAAATAGACTGAAATTAAATTATCTGGTTTAAGCAATAAAGACTGTATCTTACAGTTGTGATTGCAGCCAGAGGCAAAATGGCTGTGAAAAAAAGGACAAGGAATCCTACTGTATTGTGTTTAGGGGTGAAATAATTTCTACCCTGGAAGGCTGAAAGCTTTTGAAATGATTTTATACCTTCCAGGTGCTATAACACATCTTAGCAAAGCTATGTGTGTGTATTATGATGCACATGTGCTAGATTCTGGTTCAGCTTCTAGTAAAGGGGGTAGTGTGGGAATCAGAAGTCAGATGACCAGAATTATGTGATGATGTTCTGTAATACAGCACTGAAATTATGCTTTAATATTAGATTAGACAGAATTCTCAGGGCAGCCTGTTTCTGAAACTTGACAAAGAAGGATCACTAACCCAATTCATCTTGCCTTGCTTTAGTAAGTAACCAGAGAATATTTATTCTTTAGATCAGTCAGGAAAATATAGTGAGATTAGTTAAGTACTGTTTTTTTTATATCTGTTTGAATCTATCCATCTGTGTTATTTTTAATATTCCTGTGATTGAAACTCTGGTATTTATTGTAAATAGATATTTAGTATTTTCATGTTCTTTTATTATTTATTATTAAATATATTTGAACTTTTTATTGTAGTTGGTCTTTTAGAGAATATTTTAACCTTTGAGAGTACTTATATTTATTTGGTGACACTGTGGCTGCTCTTGAAAGCTTTGCTGCATTGGCCAAACACTACCATTTGTTTTAGTATTACTTTTACTTAGTATAATTGGGTACACATGTAAAAGCATTAAAGTAGCTGACTTTGAAGTATTCTGGTGGTAGTATCTACCTTATAGTCTGTGCCAGCCTTTCCCAGGTGTGCATGTGTGTGTGTGTGTGTGTGTGCATATGTGTGTGTGTGTGTGTGTGTGTGTGTGTGTGTGTGTGTGTGTGTGTGTCTCAGCTACTTGGCGAAGGGACACAGAGCACTGGTTTCACAGGGAGGGTGGTGGAGGACTTGGCTTAGAACACTCAGCTGAGGACTCAACTCTACAGCTGTGTCAGTGGGGAGTCTTATATGAGACCTAGATAAAGAGAGAGGGAAACCCAGCCCCAGGACTGAGTGTGTTTCCTGTGTCCTCTTAAGGGAAATTGTGCTTGGTGCAGAGACCTGCATCTGAAAATACTGTGTGTATCCATTTTTGTTCCAAATTAACATTCCTTGCCAGTGTCCATGGTGAGGATTGAGACTCCTGATCACTGGCCCAAAGGTGGGGCATCAAAGGAGCATATGGCATGTTTCATTAAATGATCAGCAACTTAAAGTAATTTAGCGCTTCTTGCAAACTGACCAAGCCTAAATACATTGTATTAGTTCTAACCTTTCTGACAAGTATAGTATGGAAAATGTGGGCTTACAAAACCTTAAAGAAATAGGAATTATGGGTTTTCTATTTTTGTTTTTAAAAGATGAACTTTTGACTAATGGGGTTATGGTACAATCCCAAACTTGTTATTGCTCTTACTTAAATTTATACCACCATCTAAGACAGTTATAAAAGCAATAATGGTTAGAAAGGATGGGCTGAACGTTTATCATTGGTTTGAATTTGTAAAAGTTACCATGAGGTGTACATGATGTGTACACCCCGTGGTAATATTTTCAAATTCAAAGACAGCCTTACCATGGTGCTTTTGCATATAAACATGCAGCACCATAGTGGGCTATCTCCATGGCCATGCTACATGCTAATGAGGCAGTTCAGGGGAGAGGCATATCATAATTAGCTATGTGCTCTCTGTCTCTCTCTCTCTCTCTCCATCAGAACTGTCTCATAGAAGGCCTCTATCCAAGCACAGCCACTCCTTCCATGATGCTTTAGTGAACATGGCCAAAAGGCCATGTTCAGCCATCCCATTAAATGTATGTACTGGGGAGTTTAGAGGTAAGGTAGAGCTAGGGGGCATGTGCATGAAAGGGGCTGCATGTGTGAGTGTGTCTGCCTGGGAGTTGAAGGTAGGGGAAGTGATGAGGGGTTAGGTAGGTGTGTGTGTGTGTGTGTGTGTGTGTGTGTGTGTGTGTGTGTGTGTGTGTGAAGTATGTGTGTGTGTGTGTGTGTGTGTGTGTGTGTGTGTGTGTGTGCATGTATGTGTTTACAGAGGTGAGCATCTGTGAGTGCGATTGGGTGGGGAGGGGACTGTCATGTTTGTGTGCATGTGTCTATGGGTGGTTGGGGTGACTGCCATACATCAACACTCTCTTACCAAGAGGAGTCTGCATATTGGGTGGGGAACCACGAGACACTATGGCTACATCATATTTCAAGTGCCTTGATTGCACTGTAACATTAGATAGATGGGGGTACACTAGCCACTAGGGATAACGTCTTTCATGTGCCTTAATGGCACTTAAATAGTACAGGGATCAGGGGTGGGGTGGCACCACTAGCAACCAGAGATAAATCTTTAAACTCATACCTGAATGATACTCTTATGGAACAGGGATCAGTGGTGGGGGAGAATCACTGCCGACCAGGGAGAATTCTTCATGAAAATTTGGGTAGAGGGAACACTTAGTATCAGGAATATGCCATACAGACTGCCTTAAAGGCACTTGTAAAAAATAAAACATAAAGCAGAAAACCACTATACATAGTGATACTTTGCATGGTATAAAATGCACTAAAAGGGAAGTCTAACCCTGTACCCTGTCATCTCCACTAAAAGGGATTCAACCACTGCACCTTTGATACAGGAGCCCTCAGCATTACCCATTGTGCTAAAAGAAAAGTTACAGCAGCACATAATGCTTATATGCAGTGAATATAAAAAAAGTTTGTTAGAAACAGAGAACAGCAAATCAAACAAACAAAACTGGGTTTGTTATAGATTTTCTTACACAGTTTTTTTAGGACAAGACACCTGGCTGGTATTCAGAAATAATTAGTGTACTGCATTACATGAAACAGCTTAATGAGTAACATCTTACAAGGTAGGGACAATTCAAAGACCCAGTAAACAAAGAGAAAGACTGTATTAAGATGCTAGGAGTAGCATCTGTAATACCTGAACAGCAATTGTTATGGGCTTTTCTCACAACCAGTGCCTGCTTCAGTGCACACAAGAACCCTCAACACCACTGAAGGATCCAATGGTGCCTAATGTACCATCATTTTCATGACAGGGACATAGTTGAATGGTATTGTTTGGACAGAGACACCATGCAGGAGCTTGTGCCACCCTCATGAAATAATGAAGGATGCAGGTAATATGAATTGCTATGTACACAAAGGTTTATGTGACATCGACTACCCTTACTATGAGAATCTTCCAGCAGCCTTCAGGGGGCATGGTAGGGGTTTCATATGCTGCAGCAAGTGGAGGAACTGATATAGCTCACATGGATCACAGAGGGGAGAAACACCATGATGCAGGCTTTCTATGACATTCCCTATTTGTGAGGTTCTAATGGCCATTGACTGTACCCACATTGTCATCAAGACTCCATATGATCCACATGGCTATCTGAATGTCAGTTGGAAGGGCTTCCACTCCATTGTCTCTCAGGTGGTGTGCAGTGCATAATTATTTACAATGTGTCTGCGCATTATCCAGGTAGTCTGAGATGTTATACAACTCTGCACTGCCACAGACATGCAACAGTACTCAGAGAGTGTTTGGATGTTGAAGGCCCACTGCTATTACCTACATTCTTCTGGTGGTGCACTACAATATGCTACAGAGACTTGCACTAAGATGTTTGCTGTCTGTGCAGTACTACACAACAGCTAGAGCAGGGGATCACCCTTGGAAAGCCAGATAGACTGGAGCAAGCAGTGGAGGAGGTGACTGGTGTGGAATCATTACTGGAACCTGCTGTAGACAAACCCCATGTGAGGCACAATGCACTGCAGTACTAGCAAAAGAGTCTTCTGGTCCACAACTATGAGCTAGAATACATGCAACAAAAAAGCAACAAAAATTAAAAGTGATATATACAATACTACACACGAGTTATGCAGTACAGTGCATTGACTGGTTATGATGTGGATCAGACATTACCTATCTCCTATATCACAAAAGGGTTGGCAAGACACAGCTGTCATCATTTACACAGGTTGGGTTAGGCACAGTGACAGGGAGCAGCAACAGCTACTAGGTGGAGGGTGGAAGAACTACAGTTAATGTTTTACTTGGCTTTGTGACATGGAAACTGAGTAAACTGTGTAGTGAGGATGTTGAGCTTCCTGAGGATGACTAGTGGCCAGATGTTCTGGATGGCTGCACAGTACTGGTATAGAGGAACACAACTGCAGCAGATGGGATTGTGGGTCCTTACGAGGCAAAATAAGCTGACTGTGGACAGTCTCATCCATGGGGGCATCCCTTTCATGGAAAGCACTGCCAGCAGCATCTATTGGAAATTATGTTGTGGACCTATGTGACCATAACTGCCTTGCTATGTAATACAGAGGACCACCGTAGAGGCTACATTTACAAAGGTGGCACTGTTATATCACTGTAGGCTCACCACCACACATTACTGGTGTTGAGATGGCACTCTGTGACTTGACGAATCTATTGCGTGTATGTACCCACAGTGGAGACATATTAACTGTGGCCACTGGTATGGTGACAGCCATTGCAGGTACAATCATGGTACCCGAAGGTCAATGCAAGAGCTGCAAAATGTCCATCCAGTTACCTAAGCAGTGGGTGGCTCCCTGCTTTTTATATCTATGAATATATGTAAGAGTTGCATGTTCTCACATATGTTGTTATATATACCACTCAGTACACTAACCACCTCTGCTATGGCATCAGTGGCATTTGTTGCTTACCAGCACATCCACTGATTTATGTCAAGTGTGACACCTAGTTTGGGTACAGAGTGGGAGTCATGGGATTGACATTCAGTGGCACATCATTTGCTTGTGCTGTCTTCATGTTCCAGAGTGTCACGTCTGCCCACTGTTGTTGTCTGAGCAGCTGATGAACAGGTAAAATGTGTTGGGCTGACAGGAATACTCTGTACCTCCCATACCCAATGGAAAAATAGGGGTGGGTTAGCTGTGTCATTGGATGTGGGTGGTAGGGTTCCCTCCACCAAAATGTTCACTGTTGTGGACTGTGCTATGTAACTGTGCCATGCATAGGTCATCATCATTCTCATGTACTGATGCTGCACTGACATCAAGTATATCAATTTCTGTTACAGCTGAGCCCATGAGGCTTGCACCTGTGAAGACAGACAGGGAAGCACCCATGTGCATGATTGCAAGACATATGTGATAATCCCACAGCCTGATGTTGCAACAACATTTCAGGTAACATTCATAAAATGAGCACATGCATACCTTGTGACATATGTTGTGGTTCTTGCATTCTGGATGTGTCTGTGGGATAAAAGATGGCAATGTTTATTACCAGCAGGCTCACACCAATGGTGCACCACCAGGCATTGCTAGTGACTTATGGTAATTACCAATCTGGTGCATTCCAGCACTGCTGGCATCAGTGAAGAAATCCGAGGAGGCACCATCTTAAGATTCTCCACCAATAGGAAGAAGTGGTTAGGGAGACAGAACCTTAGCATTAACAGTAAATATGACTCCTAGCTTACTGGTTTTGTAAAATTAGGCCATATTGTACTTCTAGAAATAGACAGTGATGCCCATGGGTATACTGTGCTCATGTCTTTTTTATGTTTTGTGTATTTCAGCATCTCATGAGATTCATTAGAGCAAACTCACCTTCCAGAGGAGGCAGGCAAGACTGTCCAGGTGAATGTATATGGAGTTACTGTCAAATCAGTATATCTCTACTTTACCTGCTTAGCGCAGTACTGCCCATGTTTGCGATACAGCTAAATAATTTACTCATCACTTACAGTTTTGCTTTGCTTTATGTCTCATATAAATTGTAAATGCACGTGTAGCTGTGCTACTGTCGTTACTACTGCCAGTTATTCCTGGCAGTACCATCTTATTACAGAATGTGTAACAAGATGATTAAGGGTGTAGGTCTCCACTGGTGTACTTTTATAGTTCATATTTTTTAGTGTCTTGTACCTGTGTAATCATCACACTTCCCTTGTCTGCCTGCCATGTTATGCTGCATTAGTGCCCATTCCACTGTCCATTACTGTGTCAGGTACACCTGGTATACCACAGATTTGAAAGTATCAGGATATTGTTTGCCAGACACATGCATTTTTGTTTGTCAAGATGCACTGTTACCATAGAGATTACATATCCTTTGTGTACTTCAGCTGGTATTCAGAGGCATGTTATATGTGGTTTGGTGCCAATCTGTGTCATGCATTCCAGCATCTGTCACACTGTGTATGCTATCTGTCCTTATAATATTACTGCATAGAGATATGCAATTCATTTGAACATTGGTATTTCTAGCTAGCTTTTATGCCCATCGGACAGACAGACAGACACACACACACACACACACACACACACACACACACACACACACACACACACTGATTATCACGTATACACTAAGCTGCTGTCTTGCACAGAAATATGTAGGTACTTCCCAGCTGAATCCCACCCTATTATGCCCATGCTTCTGTCATAGGTGTTCCCCAGATCTGTATATCACTTGTATTTTGCCACTGCTCTGCTTCCAGGGCCTGTAGTACAAATGTATACCTTATTTTTTTATTTTACTTTCCTCTTCATCACTAACATCTTAATTTTATTATTTATCCTTTGTTATTTTGTTTTTCTCCTTTTACCTTAATTTCTATGCAGTGTTGGTTCCAGAACTGGGTGTGGTGAGGTGGCATCATGCCTTGTACTAGCTTTGCCACCACTTACTGATACTATAGCAGTCCCCAGGCCAGCCTGATGAAGGTCATCCTGGGGAGGTGACCTGGAGGGCTTGTTGTTAGCCTCTGGTGCTGTTCTCCAGTGGGGAATGTTGACTCATCATTGAGGACTGGCACTAGGAGTTCCCATTCAGCTACCCATCTGAAGATGGACAGGCTGGTATGGATTGTGGAAGATCAGTGGCTGGCACACTGGAGTGTATCCTCATATGATTAACAAAGTGGTACAGCTGCATGCCCCTGACCACTAGGCCAACAGTGACTGGACACAGCCATAAGGAGAGTTATGAAGGTAATTGACTTCTCCTTTGGTTCACTGGTATGTAGCCTGACAGGTGGTCCTTACCCCACCTTATCTTCTCTCATGATATTTTCCTTCTCCTCTTTCTTTATGCCACTCTTCCCCTTATTCTGTTGTTCACTCTTCTTCTCCACCATCTGTCCTTCTGTCTGTTTGTGTATCCAGTTTGTGCCCCCCTCCCCCACTGGTATCAGCACCTTCCCTGACAGTCTGTCTGTGTTATATGTTTGGGTACCTACCTCTGCTACCCTGGGTACCTGCTTCTACTGCCCTGTCTGTGTTATATGTTTGATGCCTGGATCTGCTGCCCTGTTTGTGTTATATGTTTGGGTGCCTAGATATGCTGCCCTGTCTGTGTTATATATTTGGGTGCCTGAGTCTGCTGCCCTGTCTGTGTTATGTATGGGTGCCTATCTCTGCTGCCCTGTCTGTGTATATGTTTGGGTGCCTGCCTCTGCTGCCCTGTGTGTGTTATATGTTTGGGTGTCTGCCTTTGCTGTCATGTCTGTGTTATATATTTGGGTGTCTGAGTCTGCTGCCCTGTCTGTGTTATGTATGGGTGCCTATCTCTGTCTGTGTTATATGTTTGGATGCCTGATTTTCTGCCCTGTCTGTGTTATATGTTTGGGTGCCTGCCTCTGCTGCCCTGTCTGTGTTATATGTTTGGATGCCTGATTTGCTGCCCTGTCTGTGTTATATGTTTGGGTGCCTGCCTCTGCTGCCCTGTCTGTGTTATATGTTTGGATGCCTGATTTGCTGCCCTGTCTGTGTTATATGTTTGGGTGCCTGCCTCTGCTGCCCTGTCTGTGTTATATGTTTGGATGCCTGAATTGCTGCCCTGTCTGTGTTATATATCTGGTTGCCTCCCTCTGCTGACCTGTCTGTGTTATCTGTTTGGGTGCCTGCCACTGCTGCCCTGTCTGTGTTATATGTTTGGGTACCTACCTCTGCTACCTTGGGTACCTGTCCCTGCTGCTCTGTCTATTTTATATGTTTGGATGCCTTAAGATGCTGCTCTGTTTGTGTTATATGTTTGGATGCCTGGATCTGCTGCCCTGTCTGTGTTATATTTTTGGGTGCATGCCTTTGGTGCCCTCTTCATACTCTATTTTCTATCAACATCATCTCTCTTTATACTTCCCCTCTGCCTTTCTTCTCTAAATATAAAAAGGCAAACTGGCCTAAAGAAGAATTCCTGCCTTCCTTCACCCATGTCACTTTTTCCTTCCCATTTTCCTTCTGTGCATTCCTCTGTTTGATCCTCCTTCTTTGTGATTATCTTATCACCCAATTTCCTTCCCATTTATAATACAAACATTGCAGGTACTTTGCTGTGTAGCCTAAATACTGCACACCTCAACTGTCTGCATGTCACTTTCACTTACTCAGCTCTTCTCACTGCCTCATCTGCAGCTCAAAATGCCTACAAACTGGTGCCCACATGCCCCATCATATGAGCATTTCCTCTGCTATCGATGAAAAGTGTTCACAGTTCCTGGCTTGTCTTTTCTAAACCCAGTCCCTGCACAGTTTTCACAGTCAGTTGTCCAATCCAACCTGACTTGCTTGAATACATTATATTCCTTGTGATTAAGTCTCTGATTGCTAAAACTCCTATCTCCCCACATAATCTGCTATCTGTGTTACACTTCTTAAAAACACAAAAAAAAACGCCAACTAAGAAGAAAACACTGAAGTGATAGTAAACAAATAACGCCAAGTCAATGCTGTAGAAATATACTTTTACTTGTTAGCGCTTTCATGCACGCCCATGCATGCACTTCTTCAGACAAGTTAAAACGTAAAGATGTAAAGATATTTATACTCACAATATTGTCATTTTAATTAAACAATTAATCAATTAATCAATTTTAATCAATTGTAAACCAGCTCAAATAAATTAGTCTATGCAAATATGTATAAACCATTAATGATTACTTACTATGGGTTTAATACTATATGTTTTACTTAAAACACGCATTCGTTTTGAACTGCCATAACAGTTCACGTTCTTGTAATAATAAATGCCAGAGTCCACCTCTTGGGTTTTTGTGTACTATTTCAACAACGTTGAATAAAAAACTATGAGTATTGTTCTCAAGTATGTGTTTAGCATATTCACACCCTGGGATTAATGATATGTGTTCGATTAAATGTTTACTCAAGTTAAAAGCTTTAGACAGATGAGAAAGGGTATAAATTTTCTAAAATATTTAACAATAGCTTTCTTTTGTGTATTGTATTCAAGCCCATTTATAAATTTTAAGTTTGAACAACATACAAAAAATACACATTTCTGTCAAGAATATTCATTGATATCTGTATAAGTCTTTTTCAAAAAGTAGGTTGCTGTTTTTTAATTATTATAGTTGTTACTACCAAGATTATATTTATTATTATTTTTTTAATTAAGTTGTTTTTTAAAAAAGTGTTTTAAGTAAAACATATAGTATTAAACCCATAGTAAGTAATCATTAATGGTTTATACATATTTGCATAGACTAATTTATTTGAGCTGGTTTACAATTGATTAAAATTGATTAATTGATTAATTGTTTAATTAAAATGACAATATTGTGAGTATAAATATCTTTACATCTTTACGTTTTAACTTGTCTGAAGAAGTGCATGCATGGGCGTGCATGAAAGCGCTAACAAGTAAAAGTATATTTCTACAGCATTGACTTGGCGTTATTTGTTTACTATCACTTCTGCGTTACACTTCTTCTTAGGCTGTTTGTGCCAGCTCTCCTACTCCCTTCTCCTGAGCTGTGCCTGCTGTCGGCTCTACTTCTAAATCCCTGTCTTTTTCTATCTGTGCTCATCCTCTGCCTGACAGTCTTGCACTGTTCTGCCTTCTTGGTCCACTGCTCTCTCTTCCTATATGTCTCACTTCTACCTACACCTCCTCCTTCTTTTGAGCCACACTTATTTTCCCTTTGGTCCAGTGTGGCATGTACATCCCATCCCAGCTTGTTCCTTTCCTTCTGCATATGACACATCTGGTTCTTCCTTGTCCTGCAGTGTGGCATGTACATCCCATCCCATCCCAACTTGTTCCCTTCCTTCTGCATCTGACACATCTGGTTCTTGCTTGTCCTGCAGTGTGGCATGTACATCCCATCCCATCCCAGATTGTTCCCTTCCTTCTGCATCTGACACATCTGGTTCTTCCTTGTTCTGCAGTGTGGCATGTACATCCCATCCCAGCTTGCTCCCTTCCATCTGCATCTGACACATCTGGTTCTTCCTTGTCCTGCAGTGTGGCATGTACATCCCATCCCAGCTTGTTCCCTTCTTTCTGCATCTGACACATCTGGTTCTTCCTTTTCCTGCAGTGTGGCATGTACATCCCATCCGAGCTTGTTCCCTTCCTTCTGCATCTGACACATCTGGTCCTTCCTTGTCCTGCAGTGTGGCATGTACATCCCATCCCATCCCAGCTTGTTCCCTTCCTTCTGCATCTGACACATCTGGATCTTGCTTGTCCTGCAGTGTGGCATATACATCCCATCCCATCCCAGCTTGTTCCCTTCCTTCTGCATCTGACACATCTGGTTCTTCCTTGTCCTGCAGTGTGGCATGTACATCCCATCCCATCTCAGCTTGTTCCCTTCCTTCTGCATCTGACACATCTGGTTCTTCCTTGTCCTGCAGTGTGGCATGTACATCCCATCCCATCCCAGCTTGTTCCCTTCCTTCTGCATCTGACACATCTGGTTCTTCCATGTCCTGCAGTGTGGCATGTACATCCCATCCCATCCCAGCTTGTTCCCTTCCTTCTGCATCTGACACATCTGGTTCTTCCTTGTCCTGTAGTGTGGCATGTATATCCCATCCCATCCCAGCTTGTTCCCTTCCATCTGCATCTGACACATCTGGTTCTTCCTTGTACTGCAGTGTGGCATGTACATCCCATCCCAGCTTGCTCCCTTCCTTCTGCATCTGACACATCTGGTTCTTCCTTGTCCTGCAGTGTGGCATGTACATCCCATCCCATCCCAGCTTGTTCCCTTCTGTCTGCATCTGACACATCTGGTTCTTCCTTGTCCTGCAGTGTGGTATGTACAGCCCATCCCAACTTGTTCCCTTCCATCTGCATCTGACACATCTGGTTCTTACTTGTCCTGCAGTGTGGCATGTACATCCCATCCCAGCTTGTTCCTTTCCTTCTGCATCTGACACATCTGGTTCTTCCTTGTCCTGCAGTGTGGCATGTACATCCCATCCCAGCTTGCTCCCTTCCTTCTGCATCTGACACATCTGGTTCTTCCTTGTCCTGCAGTGTGGCATGTACATCCCATCCCATCCCAGCTTGTTCCCTTCCATCTGCATCTGACACATCTGGTTCTTCCTTGTCCTGCAGTGTGGTATGTACAGCCCATCCCAACTTGTTCCCTTCCATCTGCATCTGACACATCTGGTTCTACCTTGTCCTGCAGTGTGGCATGTACATCCCATCCCAGCTTGTTCCTTTCCTTCTGCATCTGACACATCTGGTTCTTCCTTGTCCTGCAGTGTGGCATGTACATCCCATCCCATCCCAGCTTGTTCCCTTCCATCTGCATCTGACACATCTGGTTCTTCCTTCTCCTGCAGTGTGGCATGTACATCCCATCCTAGTTTTCTCCCTTCCATCTGTATCTGACACATCTGGTTCTTCCTTGTCCTGCAGTGTGGCATGTACATCCCATCTCATTCCGGCTTGTTCCCTTCCTTCTGCATCGGACACATCTGGTTCTTCCTTGTCCTGCAGTGTGGCACGTACATACCATCCCATCCCAGCTTGTTCCCTTCCATCTGCATCTGACACATCTGGTTCTTCCTTCTCCTGCAGTGTGGCATGTACATCCCATCCCAGTTTGCTCCCTTCCATCTGCATCTGACACATCTGGTTCTTCCTTGTCCTGCAGTGTGGCATGTACATCCCATCGCATCCCAGCTTGTTCCCTTCCTTCTGCATCTGACACATCTGGTTCTTCCTTGTCCTGCAGTGTGGCATGTACATCCCATCCCATCCCAGCTTGTTCCCTTCCTTCTGCATCGGACACATCTGGTTCTTCCTTGTCCTGCAGTGTGGCATGTACATCCCATCCCATCCCAGCTTGTTCCCTTCCATCTGCATCTGACACATCTGGTTCTTCCTTCTCCTGCAGTGTGGCATGTACATCCCATCCCAGTTTGCTCCCTTCCATCTGCATCTGAGACATCTGGTTCTTCCTTGTCCTGCAGTATGGCATGTACATCCCATCCCATCCCAGCTTGTTCCCTTCCTTCTGCATCTGACACATCTGGTTCTTCCTTCTCCTGCAGTGTGGCATGTACATCCCATCCCAGTTTGCTCCCTTCCATCTGCATCTGAGACATCTGGTTCTTCCTTGTCCTGCAGTGTGGCATGTACATCCCATCCCAGCTTGTTCCCTTCTGTCTGCATCTGACACATATGGTTCTTCCTTTTCCTGCAGTGTGGCATGTACATCCCATCCCAGCTTGTTCCCTTTCTTCTGCATCTGACACATCTGGTCCTTCCTTGTCCTGCAGTGTGGCATGTACATCCCATCCCAGCTTGTTCCCTTCCTTCTGCATCTGACACATCTGGATCTTGCTTGTCCTGCAGTGTGGCATATACATCCCATCCCAGCTTGTTCCCTTCCATCTGCATCTGACACATCTGGTTCTTGCTCGTCCTGCAGTGTGGCATGTACATCCCATCCCAGCTTGTTCGCTTGCTTCTGCATCTGACACATCTGGTTCTTCCTTGTCCTGCAGTGTGGCATGTACATCCCATCCCATCCCAGCTTGTTCCCTTCCTTCTGCATCTGACACATCTGGTTCTTCCTTGTCCTGCAGTGTGGCATGTACATCCCATCCCAGCTTGTTCCCTTCCTTCTGCATCTGACACATCTGGTTCTTCCTTGTCCTGTAGTGTGGCATGTACATCCCATCCCAGCTTGTTCCCTTCCATCTGCATCTGACACATCTGGTTCTTCCTTGTCCTGCAGTGTGGCATGTACATCCCATCCCAGCTTGCTCCCTTCCATCTGCATCTGACACATCTGGTTCTTCCTTGTCCTGCAGTGTGGCATGTACATCCCATCCCATCCCATCCCATCCCAGCTTGTTCCCTTCCATCTGCATCTGACACATCTGGTTCTTCCTTGTCTTGCAGTGTGGCATGTACAGCCCATCCCAGCTTGTTCCCTTCCATCTGCATCTGACACATCTGGTTCTTCCTTGTCCTGCAGTGTGGCATGTACATCCCATCCCAGCTTGTTCCCTTCCTTCTGCATCTGACACATCTGGTTCTTCCTTGTCCTGCAGTGTGGCATGTACATCCCATCCCATCCCAGCTTGTTCCCTTCCTTCTGCATCTGACACATCTGGTCCTTCCTTGTCCTGCAGTGTGGCATGTACATCCCATCCCAGCTTGTTCCCTTCCATCTGCATCTGACACATCTGGTTCTTCCTTGTCCTGCAGTGTGGCATGTACATCACATCCCAGCTTGCTCCCTTCCATCTGCATCTGACACATCTGGTTCTTCCTTGTCCTGCAGTGTGGCATGTACATCCCATCCCATCCCAGCTTGTTCCCTTCCATCTGCATCTGACACATCTGGTTCTTCCTTGTCCTGCAGTGTGGCATGTACATCCCATCCCATCCCAGCTTGTTCCCTTCCTTCTGCATCGGACACATCTGGTTCTTCCTTGTCCTGCAGTGTGGCATGTACATCCCATCCCATCCCATCCCAGCTTGTTACCTTCCATCTGCATCTGACACATCTGGTTCTTCCTTCTCCTGCAGTGTGGCATGTACATCCCATCCTAGTTTTCTCCCTTCCATCTGTATCTGACACATCTGGTTCTTCCTTGTCCTGCAGTGTGGCATGTACATCCCATCTCATTCCGGCTTGTTCCCTTCCTTCTGCATCGGACACATCTGGTTCTTCCTTGTCCTGCAGTGTGGCACGTACATACCATCCCATCCCAGCTTGTTCCCTTCCATCTGCATCTGACACATCTGGTTCTTCCTTCTCCTGCAGTGTGGCATGTACATCCCATCCCAGTTTGCTCCCTTCCATCTGCATCTGACACATCTGGTTCTTCCTTGTCCTGCAGTGTGGCATGTACATCCCATCGCATCCCAGCTTGTTCCCTTCCTTCTGCATCTGACACATCTGGTTCTTCCTTGTCCTGCAGTGTGGCATGTACATCCCATCCCATCCCAGCTTGTTCCCTTCCTTCTGCATCGGACACATCTGGTTCTTCCTTGTCCTGCAGTGTGGCATGTACATCCCATCCCATCCCAGCTTGTTCCCTTCCATCTGCATCTGACACATCTGGTTCTTCCTTCTCCTGCAGTGTGGCATGTACATCCCATCCCAGTTTGCTCCCTTCCATCTGCATCTGAGACATCTGGTTCTTCCTTGTCCTGCAGTATGGCATGTACATCCCATCCCATCCCAGCTTGTTCCCTTCCTTCTGCATCTGACACATCTGGTTCTTCCTTCTCCTGCAGTGTGGCATGTACATCCCATCCCAGTTTGCTCCCTTCCATCTGCATCTGAGACATCTGGTTCTTCCTTGTCCTGCAGTGTGGCATGTACATCCCATCCCAGCTTGTTCCCTTCTGTCTGCATCTGACACATATGGTTCTTCCTTTTCCTGCAGTGTGGCATGTACATCCCATCCCAGCTTGTTCCCTTTCTTCTGCATCTGACACATCTGGTCCTTCCTTGTCCTGCAGTGTGGCATGTACATCCCATCCCAGCTTGTTCCCTTCCTTCTGCATCTGACACATCTGGATCTTGCTTGTCCTGCAGTGTGGCATATACATCCCATCCCAGCTTGTTCCCTTCCATCTGCATCTGACACATCTGGTTCTTGCTCGTCCTGCAGTGTGGCATGTACATCCCATCCCAGCTTGTTCGCTTGCTTCTGCATCTGACACATCTGGTTCTTCCTTGTCCTGCAGTGTGGCATGTACATCCCATCCCATCCCAGCTTGTTCCCTTCCTTCTGCATCTGACACATCTGGTTCTTCCTTGTCCTGCAGTGTGGCATGTACATCCCATCCCAGCTTGTTCCCTTCCTTCTGCATCTGACACATCTGGTTCTTCCTTGTCCTGTAGTGTGGCATGTACATCCCATCCCAGCTTGTTCCCTTCCATCTGCATCTGACACATCTGGTTCTTCCTTGTCCTGCAGTGTGGCATGTACATCCCATCCCAGCTTGCTCCCTTCCATCTGCATCTGACACATCTGGTTCTTCCTTGTCCTGCAGTGTGGCATGTACATCCCATCCCATCCCATCCCATCCCAGCTTGTTCCCTTCCATCTGCATCTGACACATCTGGTTCTTCCTTGTCTTGCAGTGTGGCATGTACAGCCCATCCCAGCTTGTTCCCTTCCATCTGCATCTGACACATCTGGTTCTTCCTTGTCCTGCAGTGTGGCATGTACATCCCATCCCAGCTTGTTCCCTTCCTTCTGCATCTGACACATCTGGTTCTTCCTTGTCCTGCAGTGTGGCATGTACATCCCATCCCATCCCAGCTTGTTCCCTTCCTTCTGCATCTGACACATCTGGTCCTTCCTTGTCCTGCAGTGTGGCATGTACATCCCATCCCAGCTTGTTCCCTTCCATCTGCATCTGACACATCTGGTTCTTCCTTGTCCTGCAGTGTGGCATGTACATCACATCCCAGCTTGCTCCCTTCCATCTGCATCTGACACATCTGGTTCTTCCTTGTCCTGCAGTGTGGCATGTACATCCCATCCCATCCCAGCTTGTTCCCTTCCATCTGCATCTGACACATCTGGTTCTTCCTTGTCCTGCAGTGTGGCATGTACATCCCATCCCATCCCAGCTTGTTCCCTTCCTTCTGCATCGGACACATCTGGTTCTTCCTTGTCCTGCAGTGTGGCATGTACATCCCATCCCATCCCATCCCAGCTTGTTACCTTCCATCTGCATCTGACACATCTGGTTCTTCCTTCTCCTGCAGTGTGGCATGTACATCCCATCCCAGTTTGCTCCCTTCCATCTGCATCTGACACATCTGGTTCTTCCTTGTCCTGCAGTGTGGCATGTACATCCCATCCCAGCTTGTTCCCTTTCTTCTGCATCGGACACATCTGGTTCTTCCTTGTCCTGCAGTGTGGCATGTACATCCCATCTCATCACAGCTTGTTACCTTCTATCTGCATCTGACACATCTGGTTCTTCCTTCTCCTGCAGTGTGGCATGTACATCCCATCCCAGTTTGCTCCCTTCCATCTGCATCTGACACATCTGGTTCTTCCTTGTCCTGCAGTGTGACATGTACATCCCATCCCATCCCAGCTTGTTCCCTTCCTTCTGCATCTGACACATCTGGTTCTTCCTTGTCCTGCAGTGTGGCATGTACATCCCATCCCATCCCAGCTTGTTCCCTTCCTTCTGCATCTGACACATCTGGTTCTTCCTTGTCCTGCAGTGTGGCATGTACATCCCATCCCAGCTTGTTCCCTTCCATCTGGATCTGGCACATCTGGTTCTTGCTTGTCCTGTACCTGTTACTGTTACCGTCTCTGTTTCTTTATCAGTTTTCAGCTGTTTATTTCCAGCAGTCACATCTCCATCTGTTTATACTCCTTGTTTAGCCCTCTTCTATGTTCCAGCTGTCCTCTCCTTTACTGTCTTGTCTTCCTTTTCTCCTTCTTATCTCATTGTACAGCATTTACTCAGGTCCTGATATCTCCATTTCTGTCATCCTGTAGCTAATAGAAGTTCTGAGTTTCCAAATCATCAGCTAAGCTACCGTAATCTCTAACATTTCATTCCTCTTGCAAGCTCTGTACCCACCTCAGCCCACAAGTTCCTAAGCCATATAGCCATATCACCCTGGACCCATTAAAGTCCTTCACCTCTTGTCCAAATTATTTTATTTCCTCTCATTATTTTTCTTCTGTTTTAACTCTTTCTGTTTTAGGGGTATGAAAAGAGTCTATGTTGAAAGATTCTTAGAAATGAATGTCTGATCTACTCTCGCTTCTGACTGCCTGGCAACTGATTCTGGTTATCTTCCCTGTACTAAATCCTCATTTTTCCTCCCTTCACTGAATTACCCTTTTCACTCTTCTATATGGGGTCTATATTACATCATCAAACTCACAGGAGTTCGAACAATGTAATATTGAACCATGAAGTTCGAAACCCAAGAATTACGAAAACACAGAACAGCGATTTTTTCCTGGGAAAAAAAAAACACTGTTCTGGTACAAAAAAAAAATAAAAACACTTGCACTTTAAACTTAAACTAATGTGGGGGGCTTTGCCCCCCCCACTCCCCAACATGGGGGCTGTGACCCCCACACACCCCCTACTTAAATATACTAACTCAGAGATCGCACCACAATGGAGGAAATAGCAAAACACCGAAAACAGCCCGCCGATTCTTTTCCCTGGGGAAAAAAATCAGTGTGCTCTGGCTTCGCTATTTTCATATTTTGAACATTTCTGTTCGATATTACAACGTTTGGACTCCTGTGAGTTTGACGTTGTAATATAGACCCTTTAATATGTACTGCCCTTGTACTGTGTCCTCCTTTTTGGTACATTTAGCACTGCAAAATGCAAACAAATTATGAAAGAATGGTATTACATCAGTATGAGTACACAGACGATAGGTTCAGTGTAACAGACATTTAGTACATTTCATGAATTTCATTAGGTTATTTGATAAAGTTGTCCGCCACTATCTATGGGTAATGTTGATGGTTTGTATAGGTTATGCCTGTAATGCTGACTTGAGCTGTGCACTTTCTGTTCATTTTGTAGATAGCTAGTTTTCTTTTAAATCATTTTTGAATCTCTCCCTCTCTCTTGTCTTACTATAGTGAGACAGCAACTTCTCTCTGGTTGAGTCACAGCACATAAGAAAATGTGGCCTCTTTTTAGCTGTCTAAGAATCTATTTTAAATCATCTACACTTTGCTCAAGTTGTGGACACTCCAGCATTCAAGTTTAAGTCTAATGTACTCCTTAAACATGGATGAGTACTGGTCTTCTACATGAGTATTATATCTACTCTCAAGTCTAAAATGCAGGTAAGTATAGTCCAGGCTTCTTGACCATACAACATAATTCAGAACTCCTGTCATAATGTTAGCTATATGTCCATAGCTGGCATTGGGCATAGGCCAGCTAGGTGGCCGTCTAGGGCACCGTTCCAAAAGGGGCAGTTTTTCAGTATTTATGTGTTTATTTATTTATTTTTTTGTTTCTTTAAAATATGTTGAATTAGTAAATTAATAAAATGGAAGAGTAAGACAAACTGAGAAAAAAGAAGAAAAAAGTAATCTGGATGGTGTGGGTAGAGCAGGATGGGGACAGTGGGTGGTGTGGGGGGGGGGACACTGTGGAGCTTTGCTCAGAGCACCAGCTTACCAAAGGCCAGGCCTACACATGCCTTTGAGATATACTACTTACATCTTTCTGCACTGTGACCTTATTTTCATTTGGCATTTATCATTGTCTTTTTAGATTTATGGCAATACATTTAACATCCTCTCTAATCACTCCCTGTTCTTAACTTTTGTTTAATTTCATATGTGTACTTTTCTAGTCAGCATACGTTTGTAGAATGTCAGTGATAAAACAGTCAAATGCTGTGTCCCTAAAAATGACAAAAAAGTCACAAAAAATAAAAAAAAAGTGTCTTTTTAATAAACAATGAAAATATATGGAATTGATTGAGTCTTTTTGGGTTTTAGTGGCCTACTTCTGACTGACCACCAGCTGCTCAGCATTGTTTCCCTGCTGCTGATGCCCTGGTACTGCCCCTCACCAGGGCATGTGAACACCTTGGCTATTGATGGGTTGGGAGGGGAAGTCAAAACATGGAGCAGAGTTTTCTTTCATAAAATGTATCAATACTACACTGAAATGGGAACTTCCTTTATATTCAGTATTCCAGTAATGCTTGTATAATTTCCCAAGAATTTTAGTGGTTGATACAATTTATAGCAGGAGTTTTCTGATAATCGGACATTTTCATATATGATAAATAACAGCATTACATTTAATGCAATAGATTAGTCTGAAGAGCCAGTTATGATCACAGAAATGTTTGAAAAGTACCTGTGTAAGTAAGCGTACTGTAACAGTAGATGTTTGAATGATCACTGCTTCTGTAGTGTTAGTTGTGTGGATTATATCCTGCAAAGGATATAACAGCCGGCCAACTTCCAAAGCTTCAGAACACCTTCCACGTGCCCAAACTGTTAGCTGAGCTGACTAAAAGAAAGACAGTATTGGGTGCCAAGCCTTTCAAAGCTTTCAAGTCACCTGAGAAAGGGAGGCTGAGCCATGAGAGGACATTATTGCTAGGAACAACAAAAAGCAGTTGTTCACATCCTGGCATAAAAATATACCAAAAAACAAGGCAGATGGATGGAGTGAGTGGCTACTGCTGCAGCGGTCATTCAAACATCTACTGTTATAGTAAGTTTACTTACACAGCTGTACAGTGTTCATCATTATGATCACTGCTGTAGTAACCTAAGATAAATGGGCAGATTACCATACATTAGAACAACTGGGAAGTGGAAAGGGAAGGGTCCAGAAGACCATGGAGAATGGCCCTAGGAAAGCTTTGCCTAGACCTGGAGAAGGAATCTAGCTTGTTGTGTTTTGTGAAAGTATGTACAGCAGAGTAAGTTACTGCTTCAAGAATACTTCTAGAGTCCAAGCATTTCCAAAAAGTCATAGATGAAGCCAAAGCTCTAGCAGAATGCAATATTACCTTGCCTGGAATAGTTCTGCTGTGGTAGGAATAGCAAAAGGTTAAAACCTGAGAAAAACACTTGGAAATAGTTTGCTTTGACACAGGTTGTCCCTTTTTCTTACCTTCACAAGAAATGAACACCAGGTTGGTAGTTTTGAAAGATTTTGTTCTGTCAATGTAGTACCCGAGTTGTCTGTAGGCATCCAAGGTATGGATTATCTTTTCTCACTCATTTTTGGGTTCTAGAAGGAACACAGGGTGATGGATAGCTTGGCTTAAAGTAAACTTGGATACCAGTTTAGGTATAAAAGAAGGATTAGTTCTCAAGGAAACCCTGACTCTGGAAAATGAGATAATGTTAACCCACCATAAAGCTTGCAACTCAGATACTCTTGTAGAGGTCAGAACAATCAATAAAATGTTTTTTCATGTTAAGAACCTCAGGTCAGCCAGATTAGTTGGTTCATATGGAGCAAGTGTTAGCTTCTCTAACACAAAATTAAGATCCCAAGGAGGAAACACCATTTTTCCTGGAGATGGCAATACCCCTTTCAAAAACTTTTTGACATGAGGATGCCTTGAAATAGCGGGATCCATGGGCAGACATGCTGAAATGGCCAAGAAATGAATGTTGGTAGAGGAGTAAGACAAACCATAGCAAAGCAACTCACACAAATAAACACTACCCAATGATGGGTGTTGGTTGTGCTGTTGGCACCAACTAGAAAATCTTTTCCATTTGCTTGTATATGATGTTTTATTAGCAGGCTTTTCTGCTTCCATTAGCACCTGCTGCGCACTCAGAATGAACAGATGCCTAAAAGGTATTAAGACCCTATCATCCATGCAGTCAATTGAAGTTGTTTGGCAGTTGGGATGTGCCAAACACTGCTGGACTTGTGTTAGTAGATCCAGTCTGTGAGGAAACTTGTGGTTATTCTGCCTGGCCAGTTCCAGAAGAAAGGAGAATCACTGTTGTCTGAGCCAGAAGGGAGTCACCACAGTGATCTTTAGGGATTCCTTCTGAATCTTCAGAAGTCCCCTGGATTTCAGTGGAAAGGGTGGAAAAGTGAACAGATACATTCCTGTCCAAGGAAAAGAAAAGACATCTGTCTTACAGGCCTTCTTGCATACAGTTCTGGAGCAGATGTCTGCCAGCTGATTGTTCAGAGAGGAGGCAAAAACGTCTACTTGAGGAACTCCCACAGATGGATCAAATCCTGGAAGAATCCCTGATCTAGTTTCCATTTGTGAGGGCCTGGCTTTGTTCTGCTCAGACTGTCTTCAGTTTTGCTCTGACGGAATGGTGGATGCCTTCAGAGTGAGATTGTGCTGTAAAGCTATATTCCATGCTAACATGGCTAGACTGCATAGGGAGTAAGATCTGATTCCCCCTTGCTTGTACCACATGACTGTGGTATTGTCTGTAACAATTTGAACTGGTCCTGGGGACCAGAGGTGATTCCAGTGCTTCAGTATCTTGATAAGGGTAAGCACTTCTTTTATATGTATGCGCTTGTGTCTCTCTTTGTTTTCACAGATACCTTGCCCTTTTATCCCTCTTGACATTGTTACTCAAGCAAAGTCTAAGGTGTCTGTGGGACTGACTGCTTTGGAGTAGGAGAAGAGAAGGGAGGATATGGATTCAGGAATATTTCATTTCTCCACCAAGTGATTTCTCTTCTGACAAATCCCTGGGCTGGATTCTGAGAAGATACTGTCCTATATGGACAGACGTAAAATAACTCCAACTATTCTCTGTCTCATATCACCTACTTAGAGGCGATCTCTGCTTGACTTACAAAGCCATGTCTGACCCAGCTCTGTTGGAAATGCTACATCTAAAGAAATCCCAATCCCTCCTCACCGCATGCTCCAGAGACCTCAACCTCATTACCACAATCAACAGAACATGCTGAAGGGACAGGTTCATAACCCAGAAACTGCCCATGCTATGGAAAAGACTTCTCATACATGTCAAGCAGAGCACCTCACTGGCTCTCTTCAAGAGGAATCTTGATGAGTGGATGGAAAATAGAAAATTCACCCCGGGGATCACTCCAGTGGCTCTACTCGACAGAGGCAGTAGGAACTAAGGTTGAGTGGCACAATGCCAGGGTAATCCTATGGGTTAGGCTTGTAAAGGCTCCAAGGCCATTAGCCTAGTACACACCTATGAACCTGTACTGTATGTTGGTGAGACTTCAGATGCCATAGTACCTTTTTAATGTGTAGTCTTGCTAGAGGTATCATGAGCATCACAGATGCCATGACTCCCAGAATTCTGAGGCATTCTGTCGCAGTGATTGAAGTGTGAGTGGAAAACCCCTGAATGGGATCTAAATACTGATCTATTTTTCCTGTAGAAGAAAAGCTTTTTTGTACTGAGGTGTCTAGCAAACACACCAGGAGCACAATCCTGTGTGTTGGAGTAAATAAAATACTTTTGAATGTTCTCTTGGAATCATACCTCTCAACCTCTTAGCACAATAAATCTGGACAAAGCAGATAAAAATGAGGGGATAAAGCCCTAAAAATATGAACACATTTTAAATATTGCTCCTATAAACTTAGAACATTGCTAGAAAAAACAGGTTTTGTGTTAGCATACATTTTCTAATGGATATGAAGTGTGAAACATACATGTCTCATTATTTTGTGACTTCAGTCCTCAATGATTTACCAGAAAACCAAAAATTTAGGAGGAACCGGCCAAAATATGAGGCAAAAATTTGGACATTCTAAGAAAATCTGGAAAGTTGAGAGATATCTGCCCACCCTTCAGAGTATTATTCAATAAGCCTACTCCTCTACAGAGTCACTCCTCACTCAGTACCACCCAATCCTTAATCCAAACTAAACCAAAATACTACCATTTACTCCTAAATTGTATTCAGGCCCAAAAACTAACTTCAAAATAACACTTGCACAAAACACAATAATGGAGGTAAGTGTTACTGTTGATGACATGCTAAAATTTTACCTACCTATTCAAAATTTAATCACAAGAGACACATTTAAAATTGGGTATGTTATACAAATCATACCTTATCTTGTATTTCAATTCCAGAAACGTTACTGGCCTACATACATCTCACAAATCCTCACAGTTATTCTCTTTTTTTCTCCTAGCAAAACTAAAACAATCTGTAATAAAACTGCTAGATTTGCAACTAACCTAACATATAAAATTCATCACTGTTCACCTTTCAGCCAAACTAACTGGATGGAATTCACAACTGCCTAATTGCTAATCATCTTAAACAAGCACGTTGTATACTTCACAACCCAGAAAAATGTCCAGCCATAAATTTAGTCATGACTTGGCATTCTCCCCTCAGAACTCTCAGATCTAAAGAGCAGCACTTTGCTCATGTGGCAAACTCAACCAGTAGATACAGTGATGCCCTCTAAACTATACCTAGCTAATCATCGGAATTCTCTTCAGCTTCAGATAAGGCACTTGACAAATCCAAAGCTGTTGAAGTAAAACTCAAATCTCATTTCTTAACTTCAACAATATACTCCTATCATTCCATCTTGACTCTGTTAACATCTACTTAAAGTTAAAAAAAAAGAAACAGCAAAATAAAAACACCTACTAAATGCTAACCCAAATAAGTTTAATTCCATCTCTAACAACAACAAAACTAACTGTCAACCCAAATAGGTTTAGTTCTGTCACTCTTCTGAACTAACCACAGTAAATACTAAATAACTTTTAAAATTCAAATTACTAGCCAACTGCTTATTTTACCCATCTATAACATAATACTAGAGTGTAACAGCATTACTAGCATATTCATAGTATGACAAAACCAAATAATATATAGAGATAAAACATTTATAACCATTCATCTAAACCATTGAAAATCACAACAACCAGATCTCTTTAGTACATACAATATTTCTGAAAAAAATTTAAAACATTATTGATATCTAATACAGGCCTGCTATATATACACCCCCTCAATATTTAAAAAGCTTTGTATATGTGTTTGCATTGTTCCAAACAAATATGTAGCTCTAGAGCCTAATCTTCTGTTTAAATAACTGTCCTCTATCTGCAGCATACAATGTTGCACTCCCTTTTTGAAGTCAAAAAATTGTGTACATTGTTAATACTTCAAGATAAAACAAACCCCAAACAGCGAGTAATCCACAATAATCCCAAGGAATCAACAGCAAAACACAAAGTAGATGTTCAGGCAGAGAGTGACACTCAAATGTAAAATAACACACTGGTTTATTGATGAATAAGTGAGCGCTTTCGCAGTGATTCACACTGCTTCTTCAGACACTGGTTAAAAAAACAAACATTATTTAAACTCATTAGAAAAATTAATTATCCAATCATTTTACAGAAAAATGTAAAAAGGGATAAAACCCATTTCAGTTAAAGCAATATTACCATAAAACAACAGCTTCACTTTAATTTTTGTGCATTTAGCACCGGTTTCAGGGGTACATGATCATTTAGCCCAAAACCCTTGTGTGCCCCTAGCCTCAAAATCCATTCAAGCTCTACACTTTCAGTCTTATTGACCAGATCGTCCAACCTAGGATTTTCCAAAACCACATGTAAAACTTGAAATAAAAATACATCTTGATTACAAGCCTGCATAGTGTGTTTGGCTAGAGTGCTGTACTCATGGCCCTTCCTTGTGCAATACAAATGATCCCTGACCCTCTCCTTAAGGTGCCAGTTAGTTTTCCCCACATAAAATTTAAAACATAATCTACAGTGGGCAACATATGCAACATTTTTAGTATTACAATCAGCGGCTGCTTTAAGTTGCAATAAATGGCCTGATTCAGGGTGCTTAAAAAAAACTAGATTCATCAATAAAATCACAGAAGGAACAGGCCTTACAGTTGTGAGTACCAGCTGCACATTCACAAGGGGTAGTGTACATTCTTGGATAACATAGCTGTTGTTTCAGTGTTCTCCTATTCTTATAAATGAATCTTGGTCTTTCACCGACCAGCCCACTCATCCTTTCATTGTGTGCAAAATAAGGCAATTACTCCGGATGACATTCCTCACCACATTAACGTCGGATGTATAGGACAAGATGACTGGTATACCCTGGGAGCTCACAGTATTCCCTCTTCTCCCATGATGGTACTTGGAAAAATAAGGCCTGGCCCTCCCTTTTATCTCTCAGACCACTACTTGATAAGCCCAGTCAGTCTCCGCCTGCCTGTAGCCCTTTTCTATAAATTCATTCTTCAGAGTTTACAAACCTCCCTCAAAATCCACATTCTTAAAAGATAAATGTGACATCTTCATAGTCTGCCCTTTGACAATGTTACTAAAAATATTTGAGGATGCATACTCTCCCTATGTAAGTATGCAGGTTGATAACACTCCTTCCTATGCATCATGGTAGACAGCCTAGTCCCTTTCCTTATCACGGTTGCATCCAAAAAGTCAATATTGACCTTGGATTTATTCATAATGAACATAAGGAACTCACTACTACTGGTGATGCATAGGAAGGAGTATTATGAAGAATTAATTTATAGAAAGGGACTACAGCCAGGCGGAGACTGACTGGGCTTATCAAGTAGTGGTCCGAGAGAGAAAAGGGAGGGCCAGGCCTTATTTTTCCAAGTACCATCATGGGAGAAGAGGGAATACTGTGAGCTCCCAGGGTATATGAGTCATCTTGTCCTATACATCCGACGTTAATGTGGTGAGGAATGTCATCCGGAGTAATTGCCTTATTTTGCACACAATGAAAGGATGAGTGGGCTGGTTGGTGAAAGACCAAGATTCATTTATAAGAATAGGAGAACACTGAAACAACAGCTATGTTATCCAAGAATGTACACTACCCCTTGTGAATGTGCAGCTGGTACTCACAACTGTAAGGCCTGTTCCTTCTGTGATTTTATTGATGAATCTAGGTTTTTTTAAGCACCCTGAATCAGGCCATTTATTGCAACTTAAAGCAGCCGCTGATTGTAATACTAAAAATGTTGCATATGTTGCCCACTGTAGATTATGTTTTAAATTTTATGTGGGGAAAACTAACTGGCACCTTAAGGAGAGGGTCAGGGATCATTTGTATTGCACAAGGAAGGGCCATGAGTACAGCACTCTAGCCAAACACACTATGCAGGCTTGTAATCAAGATGTATTTTTATTTCAAGTTTTACATGTGGTTTTGGAAAATCCTAGGTTGGGTGATTTGGTCGATAAGACTGAAAGTGTGGAGCTTGAATGGATTTTGAGACTAGGGGCACACAGGGGTCTTGGGCTAAATGATCATGTACCCCTGAAATTAGTGCTAAAGGCACGAAAATTAATATGAAGCAGTTGTTTTATGGTAATATTGCTTTAACTGAAAAGGGGTTGACCCCTTTTTTACATTTTTCTGTAAGATGATTTGATAATTAATTTTAATAATGAGTTTAAATAATGTTTCCTTTTTTAATCAGTGTCTGATGAAGCAGTGTGGATCACCGCGAAAGCGCTCACTTATTCATCAATAAACCAGTGTGTTATTTTACATTTGAGTGTCACTCTCTGCCTGAACATCTACGTTGTGTTTCGCTATTGTTAATACTTCTTTAAACTGCAGAGTTAGAATGTGTAACACTGCAGTTATCTTTTCAAACTGTAACTGTTCTTTATTTTCTTGTTCAGCAAATTCATAAATTGTGTAGTATGTACATTGCTTTTAATCATGGAGTTTTTTTCCCCCAGGTGTCCACTGAAAATGGGTAATTACTGGCCCAGACAGACTTTCCCGATAAACAAATACTAATAAACAAATAAATACATTTTGTTAAATTAAATTAAATTTTTTTCTTTATTTTCTCTAAACGTCCTCCCTGAGTGGTTGGAGGCTGGAGCTGATAAGTCTCTAGACCCTTAACTAAGCCTCACCTGACAATTATACTCAATATGATTGGAAACTGAGAGCTGTACGGCTGGGTTCTGTCATACTATTGGGAGGTGAGGGGTCACATTTTCTTAGGTCCTAACCAGATTATCTATTGAGTGATCCCCCCTCCCCAGATTTTGTAGTAGAACTCAGCAGTAGGAGTGTTTCTGACTTTTATAAGGTATACCATTCTGCTTCAGACCCTACACCAATGGCTTGTTTATACATTTCCCTAATGTGTGCCTAGTTTGCAAGCATTAGGGAGTTTGCCAGTGACCCTCTTATCCTATCCCATCTATCAAGAGTTGCCAAGCGGGATACCTGTCTCATTTTCCTTCCCTTTCAGCACTGGACCTGCTAGATGAACTTGAATCATCACTGCCCTGAGTGGATGCCATACCTCATGCCACAGGCCCAGCAGTAGAAGCACTGAAGCTGGGAAATATACATGAGATGAGTAGTTTCCATAATACTGTCATCTCATCTATTGCTGTATGCATGCTTTATGGTGCAGATATGACACACTCCAGTCCTAGTGTATATATAGGTGTGTTTTTGATACAGGTGACATTCTAGAAGTTTTCATTCACCTTCCTTTTGTGCTTTATTTATTTTTTTGCTTCATGTGTCTTAAATTATTTTATGACCTTTAAAAATTATGTCCATAATTTTTTCACTTTTCTCCAAATATTTAATTGTTTTAAAACCAAAGAGAAAAAGAGGATAGTTATATTGCTTAAAGATGTATAACCTAAGTAGCTTAGGATAGCTTTTAAATCTGTTTTCTTTAATTAGCACATTAATATTATTGTGTAAACAATGTGTGCTGCAGTGTAAGCATCGACACGTAGAGGATATGCCACATTGTCAGGAATTAAAAAAAGTTAGTTTCATGGACTATAGACCAGACTAAAGTACATTGATGGAAGAAACTGCAGCAAAAACATGAAATGAAAAGTGATACATGTTATGAAAAGGTCTTGGACTACACTAAGATGCTGGAATATCTACAATGGCAGAGGAAAAGGAAATTTCTTGTTTTGTCCAAGCCCAGATCTGTTTAATATGAATAAAGATAAAAGAGATCAAAGGGAATAGTACAAGACAGAAATAAATCCTTGAATTGTTTATTGCGATATTGGTGGGAAACTGTATACCATGATATAAAAGCTGAACTATAAGTTATATTCATAACCTAGGTCACAGAATTGTAAAGTTGCATGAAACAGAAATTACAAAATAGAACAAGTTTCACAGGTTTTCTTTTTTAGAGGACATGGTCACAGCTGTTTTTTTAAGAGCAGTTGAATTGCACATAAAAATAATTAACGAACATATTGTAATCACAGTCACCATAACAACAATTAATGGCATCCAGAATGTATCTGTCAGCAGCAGGCATGATATGATTAACTGATTTTTTTTTTTTTTACCATATGTAAGTCAGCAGACATGATATTTTACTCCTCTGTCTTAAGCTGTAGTCCTTATATACTATATTAAGCTGACAATGCTGGATGTCAAAAAAACTCTATTAGAATAACAAAAGGAACAGAATTAACATTGGTACACTCATGCTAAACTTTCATGTTCAGCACAATCATTTTCTCAAAGCCATGTCACAGTGGGAGCACCTGACAAAATATGCTACTGATTTCATGTCATCGATTTAGTATCAGCCACTCAAATGAAGGTTTATAAATGCTTAAGGAGCTTTGTGGTGTTGACCCCAACTCAATTGGAAGTGACATCAAAAGAACAGACATTTCAAATAAGTTAGTAAGCATCATGTCAGCTGTTGTAGTTTAGGTTTAAGCTGTTTGGGTTTAAGCAAGTAATAATCCTGGTTATTTTTAAATCACTAACATAAAGACTTATTATATTAGTTTGTTAAAAATGTGTAAACCATGTACTCCTTCTCTGTTTATATCAATATCCTGAGATAATCTGACCTTTTAAGTACCAGAGCCTTTCACTTGGAAATTCCTTCAAAACAAGGCACAGTGCAAAGCTGGGGAGAGTAATGTAACAACTGTAATAAATATATGCACCTGTGTTACTTTAGAATTTATTTTGTGATGGTGCAACACACTGAAATACTATTTTGCCTTTGGAAAATGGGTGTTGTTCCTTCTAGTCTAATCTACAAGCTGGAGAGTGGAGTTATTCAGCTGCCTCTCTCTGTCCTATTTTCAAGTTTCCCTTGCGCGCTTAAACTCTTATACTGTATCCCATTTCGGTAGTAAAAGCCAAAAGACACAAACAAAATTCTGTCCTTATGTTATCTTCTCTGCAAAGCTTCTTATTTTTCAATCTAAGCCACATCTTCTCTGTCATCTGTTTCCTTCTGTACTAATCCTTCCAATTCTTTCAGATTTATTATCTCAAATATGCCTTCACAGATTTGCCAAAATCATGCCATCCTTAATACTTCTGTGTTTTACTGAAAATGCATATAATTTACTTGGCCTTTCCTCATAACTTAAGTCCTCCATTCCCTCTTTATCATCACTGCTGCCCTCTTATGGATTCTTTCCAATATATAATTTCTTATTTTACAGCTTTCAGTACTGCACATGGTATCCATGCCTGGCTTCACGTTGCTCCTTGCAGTGACAGTAACACATTAGTTCCTGTATGCCTTTTGCTACCTGGTCTAACATTTTATTTGTCTTTATCGCAGTTTACCTTACACCTCTTTGCAATGTTCACCACCGTGGAAAGTAGTATATCTAAATCTTTCTTACCTTCTGTAATCTGCAACAAAATCTCATTTCGTAATTATTTTGCTGCTTCTTATCAAAATGTTCCCTTTATGTCTTAGTGCATTAAAACTGTACTGACATTTGATTGCTCACTTGTTCAGTAAACTGGTCTCCTTGAAAGTTCCTTCTAGAGTAAATCATTATTACCTAAGTTTTTGTATCACCATCATACAAGTTAATGATATTACACATTTCATCTGGAGTTGTATCAGCCACTTCCTTGTTAAATAGCAGTGTTCGTACAAGTCCTTGAGAACCCCTACTTTTAAGCCTTCTTTCACTTGATTAAACACACAATTAACATCCACTGTCTTCTGCTAGTCAGCTCTATTTTATCTGATAAATTATGTTTCATCCTATCTCTAAGCCTATTAATATTTTCATTAACATTATATGAGGTACTGTACTAAGTATTTTTGTTGTCTAAGTACATCTGAATTCTCATAATCTATTTCATTGGATAACCAGTCACAGAACTTTTCTATCCTTGATATTACACTCAATTAATAAAAGCATTTTGCCCACTGTCCATCAGTGGATTCTTTTAAAAATGTCTTCTGTTTAGTACTTCATGTGTTTTCCCATTACCTTGACCAGCACTGATGTGACGGTCATTGGTCTGTAGTTTTCTATCCTTTCCTTTAAGACAAATTTCCCTATCAGTACTATTTATTTTACCTTCCAATCTGTAAAAGTTCCACTTGCTAACAAATTAATTGAACAGCTTAGCCAGAAAATGACTAATTTATTTCAATGTCTTCTTTAGTGGTCTTTGAAGTAACTTTTCTGTGCTTCGTGTCTTTTAAAACTACCAATTTCCCTGCCTACAGTGTTATAAGAAAAAAAATATCTTCTTATCTTGTCCTTCCCTGTATCTCCCTGCCCTCTCTTCCTAAATATGCAGACTGCCTTGTTACTCTTTGGAAAAAAATACAGATGAAAAATTGTTGTTAAGAGATTCAGACTATTTCTTTCACTTACCCACTATGTCCTTCCTTCCATTCTCATCACAGTAATGTCATATTCTGCTTTTTATTAACAGCTTTTGGCTTTCTTTTTATTAACTCTATTTGTTTATAATTCATATCACTGACATCTGTTACATTATCTCTGTCAGACGATGTGTATGAACTTAGACTTGAAAAAATATTTGATTTAGTGTTTCATAAAATGTTGATGACAACATTAGCAATACTACATGTGAGGTATAATTTGCTGTGTAAAAATTGCTGACTGGCAGATGACAATGTAGTGTAACTGTATTTTTAATATGATTTCCTTCCATACTTTTCTTTTTTATCATGCTGTTTCCTTTACTGCAGATGTAAACCAACGAAGATTTATTTTTTCAAACCAATTATTTTGCTTATGCATTCCAGTATATTCTATATCATTCTCTCTAAGATTTCCTGAGAACTTTTCCATAATTCTTCAAATGAGCTCATTTTCAGTTGCTCTTGAAATTTTTTCATAAGTAATTAATACAACCTTTTTATGTACTTTTCTGTCCCCTAAATCCCTTGTCATCCTAGTCCTTATCTTCCACGTTTCTGCTTTATTCAATTTAACTGCATGGTGATGACTTTAATTTTCATAACAAAATTGTGGCTAAGGGTACAATAGGTATTAAAACACACCTCCTCCTAAAGTCTTATAATGTTCTACAAATTATGATGTTAATCCATTAACTTACCTCATTGACTGTGCACTCTAGCAGTCTGCCATTTCCTATGCATCAAAACAGGTCACTGTTTTACCCATAAACAGAACTAGCTATTTCATTCAACCTTCCCACCATAGACTAGCATTACATCTTTCAGTACGTCCTATGACCTTTGAAAAAGCTCCTTCCCTTCAAATAACAGACTAGCTAAATGAATGCAGTATACTAAGCCGGTGTCTGCATGGCTTCATAAATGGTTGCAAAATCATACTGCTGTCTTGTTCTTGACTTGACCAGCAGCTTAAAGGCATGGATGATAGTAAGCTCACATGAGCTATTTTCAACTAATTAATCAAGGACTTTGACCTGGCTAACCATTAATTACCTACAAAAACTCATTAAGCAAAGCCTTATAATTAAATATTAATCATTTATCACTTACCCAAACTCACTACTTCACAGGCCTTGCTCATAACCCATATCGTTGGTACGCTTTATTTTCTCACCATTTCCCTCTAGTTAGAGTTGATGTAATTCTCTTCTCCCTGTTAAAGTGAAGTAAATTGTTGCTCAGGACTTTTTTCCTGAGGTCACTACTCTTTTTTTAGTATTTATTAACTCCATACCTGGTGATTGAACTTACCTGCAAATAATAATACATTCTTATGTTTTGCTGATAACTAGACAATCAACATCAGAGCCTACAATTAACAAACTCTCCTATTTCAAGTCGTAGTACAGATCAAAATGAATTCAGTCCCAATGCTTTGTAATTAATAAAAGTGTTTACAACTGCAATCTACACGGTTAATGTATTCCAGTTTCAGCTGGTGTTCTCAGTGAGACCTTAAATACATTTACAATTTTAGCTATTTGGTTGGATAAATATCAAATCTTCCAAATATAATGCTTGTTTGTGTAAAAGTACAATTTAGCAGCCAGACAGAACTTTTGTGGAAGACTGCTAACCAACTAATACCAGAAATCAGAGTTGTTATTGGCTTAGGGGATTTAATTCCTGTAATCCAATAAGGTCTATCCTTTGCTGCTAACCAATTAACACTGGAAGGCAGAGCTGGTATTGGTTAAGGGATTTAATTCTTGTAATCCAATCAGGTTGCTCCTTTTAGCTGATTCCTCTCTGAAAAGAACTGTCATGCCCTTCAGATTTTAGTATATGTCTGCCACTTTATTCAGCTTGCTTTCAGAATGGAGAACACACACTGCATCATGTTTCTTTTGGGTTAGGTGGCTACCTGTTAAGGAAAGTGTAGACCTTGAGTCTGACCACTGTTAAATGTCTGTATAATCAGCATGCTCCCACGCTTGCTGCACTCTCCTACACAAGTCTTTCATAAACGTTTATTAACTGGCAATGGTGCTGATATTTTTATGGCATAGCAATGCTGTAGCCTTCTCTTTCTTTGGCTCTACTTTGTGTAGCTCCCACCCTTCAGAAATAAGACAAATTTAGAACCTACCAAATTTGTATTAAAGTGCTTCTCCTGGGGCTATTATTCTAAATTCTTCTTGTTCCCTTGTCTCCACTGTTCTAACTTCTTTGATATCCAGCCTATTTTTAGGTTTAGTGGTCACACTACAAGCTGTCATTGGGGTTACTCCCCCCTCATTACTGTCTTCCTCTTCACAACTTCTTTCATTCCCTCTAATGCCAGTCTGCACGCTTGACCATTAGCTTTGTCCTCCATTTTGTTTACCTCTGTATGTGTCTTACCATCTCTAATGTGTTTGCTTGCACTAACAGTTTCCCTTAGTACTAACTGTATCACTGAAGTGCTGACTGTCTCATACCTTTCCACATGGGATTGTCTCAGTCCTTTTCCTTTTCATGACTGGCACCTCTTTTCCTTCTCAACAACCACATTCTTTGTCTTTGTTGCCTCCTTCTAACATTCAATTCTTACTGGGTTTACTACAACAAATGATCACTGTTCACCATTTGCAAAAGACATGTCTTATATATATGAACTTGAATCTTGTATTCTATTGTTTTTTTCTATTTGTAACATCACAGTATGCAATAGGTTCATAGGTTCATAGGTAAGTACTAGGCTATCTGCCCGAGGGCATCTATAAGCCTAGCCAGAATGTGTTGGCTTTCGCCACCCCCTTAGATTAGTTCCCTGTACCTCGGTCCAGCAAAGCCATTAGTTCCCTGTGCCTCTGTCCAGCAGAGCCACTGCAGTGATCCCCGGGGTAAATTTTCTGTTTCCCATCCACTCATCAAGGTTTCCCTTAGTGTTAGTGAGGGGCTCTGCCTAATGTAGATTGGGACAGGAATCTATCCCTCCAGCACGTCCTATTTATTGTTGTGGTATGGTTTAGATCCCTAGAGTGTGTGGCTCTTGGGGATTTGCTTTTTTTTTTTAGGTGGAGCATGTCCATCGATTCTGGGTTGGACATGGCCTTGTATGTCAGGCAGAGATCACCTCTGAGTAAGCGGTATGCAATCGAGTACAGCTGTAGTTTCTTCAGTCGGGCTGCATAGGGCATATGTTTGAGGCCAGTAATCCTCTTGGTGAGGTGCTTCTGTGGTCTTTCCAGTTGTTGCAGGTGTCTTGTAAGGTACATCGCAAATGGTGAGTTGTACTCTATGATGGGTCTGATGAGTGATGAGTAGAGGGGCACAATAACCTCTTTTGTTCTAGATGCAAACCCTTTTGTGATTAGGTGGGCCACATAGAAGGATTTTCTAACCACCTTGGCAATATGATTATCAAAGGAGAGATTACTATCTACTTGGGTCCCCAGATCCCTTATTACATTTTCTGTATTTAGGGGACTACCATGTATGTGGTAGTTCGCGGGTACTTTGGGATGACTATGCACTTTTTGGCATTTAGCTTGAGGCCATGGTTTTGACACCAGGTATCCATCTCAGTGAGACCCTTCTGGAGGATGTCTGTATCAGCTGGAGAGTCAATTATGGCCCCCAGTTTGCAGTCGTCTGTGAACTTGGTTAGCCATAGTCCTCCTGTGCTTGCCTGTACCTCTGAGAAGTATATACCAAACAGAAGGGGTCCCAGGACTGAGCCCTGGGAGATGCCACTTGTAACTGGTTTAGAGTCTGACCTAGAGCCTGCAACCCTCACCGTGTGGGTTCTATCCATGAGCCAGTTGGCAACCCATCTCATGATGTAGGGGTTTATGTTCAGACTGGTTTACTTGTCTATAATACCAGAATGGGGAATGGTGTCAAAAGCCTTTGCAAGGTCTAGGTAGGCTGTGTAGACCAACTTTCCCTTGTCTAAAGCCTCAAAGAAGTCCACCAGGTTTAGGAGGCATGATCTGCCCTTAACAAAGCCAAACTGGGTAGCGTCCAATGTTTGAAGGTTCCCAATGTCTCTGTTAATAAATTCCATGATGATGTGCTCCATAGCCTTGCATACCAGGCTAGTCAGGCTTATAGGGCAGTAGTTCCCGGTATCTGTTGTGGCTCCACCTTTGTGGAGCGGGATAACTGTTGCTGTGTGCTACTCTATGGGTACATAGCCTGTAGTGAGGTTGAGTTTGAACAGTGTGTTTAGGTGAGGGGTTAGTTCATTTTGGAGCTCGTGTAGGACACAGCCTGGGACACCGTCTGGTCCCATTGAAGCTGTATTTTTGGCTTTGAATAGGGCTGTTTTAACCTGTGTGTCAGTGATTGCTGGGGAACTACATTCTTCTGGTATGGTTATGGGCCCTTTAGGGGGTGAGGGGGGGGGGTGAAGTTTGCACTAAACCTGTTTGCCAGAATGTTGGCAATATCAGTCAGTTCAGTGTATTTTGTGCCATTCTGCACTAACTCAGAGCAGATCTGAGAGTTTCCACTTAGGTTCCCGACATAGCTAAATACACTTTGTGGTTATCTTTGGAGACCTTGGCAATTTTTCTTTCTAAGCTAGCCTTGGATGATTTTATGAGGGATTGTAGTTTCTTGCTGATACTGATCAGGGATGTCTTTCTTTCTTGGAATTTTACTCTTTTCTGCACTAGTTTCCTCCTTCTATTGTATAGCTTGTTTATGGCAGGGGTCCACCAGACTGGTTTCCTTTTCTTGGGGGAGTGAGTCTTGGTTTTGCTTGGGATAGCATGATCCATGCATTCTTGCAGGTGCTCATAGAGTGCCTTTGTAAGGGATTCAGCAGCTTGGACAGCGTTGTCCTTAAGCATGGAGGCTGTAAACCTTTCCACCTCGGTCTTAAGTAACGTGAAGTTTCCTTTTGAAAAGTTTTTCACTGTGGTTTCCTTGACTGGGGGTGGGGGCGGAATGTGGATATCCAGAGTGATTAGTCTATGGTCTGATCTAACCAGCGAGGGTTTGACGTCCGGTGTAGAACACCAGTTGCCCATGTTGATGATGACCAGGTCCAATCTGTTGTCACCTCTGGTGGGGGTGTTGACCAGTTGATCCAGGGTGTTCGAGTTTATAAATGCTAGGAAGCATTGGGCAAGAGAGTTAGTACTTGAGTAGTTCTCCCAGTTAATGTTTGGGTAATTGAAATCACCCAATATTAGGGCATTTGGTAGGACCTTCATATTTTCTGGTTTCTCCAGAAACGCGGAATGGAGGCCCTGTGTCATGGTGAGTGATCTGTAGCAAGCTACAATTTGAATTGCAGTTTTACCCATTGTTAGTTGCACATGGATGATCTCTGAGGCATTGTGCTGTGCCACTAACCTGGAGGTGTGGGTATCCTTGATGAATATGGATACACCCGCACCTTTTGTATTTTGGTCTGGGTTCTGTGGCCAAAAAGTATGGTATGAGTTATAGCCTGGTAGTGCTGGTGTGCTCTCTGGAGCCGTAAACCAGGTTTCTGTTACTGTACAGATATTGATGTTCTCCATACTGAGGAGTGGCTCGAGTGCATGCATTTTGAGGTTTAGACTTCAGGCGTTGAGTAGCATTACCCTCAGTTTTTGGTTACTTGTGCTATTTACAGTGGTGGTTTTGTCTTTTGAGCCTTGACTAAAAAGAAGCACTATGGGGGCGGCAAAAGCCTTGGCCAGTATTCGAAAGCCTAAAGGTGACAGGTGTAAGCCATCTCTTGTGAAGCAACGTGGCTTATCGAGCATGTCATCCCAGGTGGACAGATACTGGATCCATTTTGAATGACACCAGAAACGTAGCCAATTGTTGAAATTGATCATTTTTTTCTTTATACTGTGGCATCATTCTTGGTGAGGGCAGAATGCTACTCAGGGTCAGGGTAATACCAGCCTGGGCTACGTGAGCTGAACTCTTCCATGTCCCTTTTCATGTAGTCCAGGGAGGTATGTCTCAGGTCATTCACACCAACATAGACAATAACAGAGTCATATTTGTACTTGTTCTGGAGTGACCTGAGTGCTTGTGTTATGTGGTGGATCCTGGCGCCCGACAGGCAGCTAACTGTAACCTTCTCCTTGTCCAGCCTAGTTAGTGGGACATCAGTGTGCCTGACTATAGAGTCGCCTATTACTAGTGTGTTGAGTATGTTATTTTGCCTTAAGGGCTGTGATTGCGTGGCACACTGATTATGTAAAGTATGTGTTTCATGGTTGGTGATGGGGGGTGGAGATTGCTTGGGTGTCTGCTTTGGAGGTCTCTGTTGCTTTTGCAGATTTTTATTTAGAGCCTCAGAGTATATTTTCATGTATTTATGTGTGTTATTTGCCGGTGTTGGTTTAGTAGGTCTGTGTGAGACTGGTGGTGTGTTGCAAGTATTTTCCTACTCCTCTTGACTGTCAGTTCCAGTCTTGGGTTGAGAGAGCTTTGCCTCCAGTTTGGCTGTATAACTGCATCTCTCCCATATATTACTGTTTGATGGTAGGAGGAGAGGGTTGTCTGTGTGCATGATGCAGTTGTAACATTGCCTCAAAATGCCCAGATTGGGTCTATATTATATCCTCGAACGCTTAAAAAAGCGAATGCTGATTGATCAAACTTATTTTTGCGAAACTGCAAAATATTGAAGCAGCAGAAACTCAATTTTTTTCCTAGGGAAAGAATTTGGTTGTCTGTTTTTGTTGCTTCGGTATTTTCAGTGTTATGGTGGAAAGTTACCGGTCGGATTCAGGTAAGTGTACGATTGTGTGGATGTGAGTGTTAGGGTGATTTAGGTGAGTTAGGGTTAGGGCTCAGGTTAGGTGTGTGTGCGATTGAGTGGACATGAGGATTAGGGCAGATTTAAGTGAGTTAGGGTTAGGGAGCTTGTGAGGTGAGTGTGCGATAGTGACGGACCTTAGGGTTAGGGTTTGGGTTAAGGTAAGTGGGTAGTTAGTGGTGTGTGCATAGTTTAGTGTAGGGTTAGGTATCAGATTTTAGGTGTATGTGTGTGGATTTCTGTTTGTTTGGTGTGCTTGTGTTGTGTGTATGTGTTTTGGATCAGCGATTTTTTTTCCCTGTGAAAAAAAATCGCTGATCTGACAGTTCGAGATTGTATGCTTTCACTTAAATTAAGTCGATCAATCAGCATTCACTTTTTTAAGCGTTCGATGATATAATATAGACCCCCCAGATTCACCAGTTGGACTGGAGAGTACACCTGAAACTGCCCTTTGGACATGCCTGAACAAGTAAAGTGAGCTGTTTTACTGATTAGTTGGTAGGGACGAATAGAGAGCCTTGTCCTTCCGGACAGTAGAGGGGGTCTAGTGCTAGGGTTAATTAGTGCTTGCTATGAGTTTTGAGCAAGTGCTGGGCTGTGAAATGAATGGTTCGAGTGCTTAAGTTGAAAGTTTGTCTAGTTCCAAGGGAAAAATTGTAGAGCATATATAATGACTTATGTATGTTATATGCTGTGTTCTTCTTACTTAAGTGCTTTTGTTTTAATATTTGGCTTTATTCTAATCACTTTATAATTGTTTAATTGTATTATTTTGTCCTGTGCTGTAGTTGAAAAGAGTCCACTTGAATTAGCCCACCATGCTAGTCAACAAACAAAGAAGTAAAGCCTACAGCAAATGGCCTTTCTGTAATCTCAAGCTTTTATCTCTCTGAAGTATTTTCCCTACCCCTTTCAGCTGTGCATATCATACTGTGACATATCATTATTTCCCCAAAGCTCCTTTCTGTTAGCATATTTTTCCATTATAATTATCATGGACCAGATCTAAATGCTTCTATTTATTGTCAGTTAGGTCTGTCCACTGAATTCCCACTGAAATGGCAGCACTCATAACATTGAGTGCTGACACACTGAAAAAACAAAAGACAAAAACCAAGCTAAGAACAAGTCTCAAACATTGCTCTTCTATTTCAAACTTCTTTTTTTGTGGGGGAGGGGCAAGACCTCACCCCCCCAGAACGTATATATATATATCAACTCGGAGATCACCATACCTTGGAGAAAAGTGAATATTGTAAGAAATGGCCATCTCAAACTTGGTATATGTAAGTCTGTCTTTTTTTTTCAGCCCTTCAGTCTCCTTATTGCGGGATTGTCTCATTCGGGTCCCAGCATTTCAAATGTCTACCCTTTGCATCATATCTGACTCAGCAATCACATTTAATAACACTTTCTTGCTTTTGATGCCATAATACACAACCTACATATGAGAGTCTTAAATCACCCATTAAATTTAATCTAAACATTTGTTCTCACCAAGCATTCAGACTCCTAAGCAGTTCATTATGCTATTGTTGTATATCTGGTGTTCTTTAAATAACATTTTCACCATTTCCCACCATCCATGCTTCAAAATTTAGTACCATCACACTTATTCTCTCTCTTCCTCCCTCTTGTCATTATATAGTCTACATTATTTGCTCTGTATACAATCCCTCATATATGATGGCACTCCATGTTTAGTATTCTTTTCTATAACTGACATATCTGGAGATTTCCTTGCCCATTAATGATTTATTATTTGTCCATGTCTCTGTTACGCTCTCTCTGTACATATATATATATATATATATATATATATATATATATATATATATATATATATATATATATATATATATATATATATATATATATATATATATATACATGTATACATAAAACATTACCATCTATAAGTAAGTCGCAGAACTGATTACTAATCACATTCCCTTTGTCTCTAGCATTGAGCTTGGTGCATTTATCTTCTTTATTAACTTAATTCAAACACAAGTGACCTTTTCATATTACTCATTCCTTGTTGATAATTTATACTTTTCTTCTCTTGCCCCATCATGTTTAATGTAAAGTATAATTATACCTATCAATGGGGCAGTAGAATATTGCATTAACATTGTTGCCTCACAGCAAGAGGTTCATTCGATCAATTCTCTGCTGGGGTGCCTTCTGTAAGAAGTCTGCATGTCTTCCCTGTGTTTGTGTGGGTTTTCTCTGGATGCTTTGGTTTCCCCTCACATCTCAAAGACATAGTATGTGTGTAAGTGGCTCTAAACTGTCCATAGATATGTGTTTGTGTCTGTTAGGATGTGAGTGTGTATGCTACAAAAGAAAAGCCTTCATCCGAACCATTTTTGTTTTAACCAATCTAACCAGCAGGCAAATGAGTCTATAAAGTAATATGCAGTGAATTCTAAGTTTGGAGCTAATGTGGACAAGACTTTGCATGGTAAATTTATTAGTGGTGTTTGCAGTGAAGCTTCCCAAATAAAGTTATTATCTAAAATGACTCATGCTTTTCCAAAAGTATTTGAGATTGCTAAGTATGAGATTGGCAGATCCTGATACACTGCAATTAAGAAAACAGGTATCAGTGGGAGCAGTGATGTAAATCAGAAGGGAGAACATTTTGTTTTCATCGTAATAACACTGCTGTCATCATAGATGTAATTTAAAGAGACTAAATATCATCATTTTGGTAAAACGGGCATTTGAAGACAACATGACAAAGCAAGTGACAGTTATTTGTAAAGAGCAAAGGTTTTCATGAAAGGAATGAAAAGTATGTTGCACTAGAAAAAAATGAATTACCATTGTGTTCATCAATAAATTATGAAAAAGAAAATAAGCTTTTGCAGTTAGTTTATAGTGGATAACAAATAACTTGCCATGGAAACAGGCAAAGGAGCTTGCAGTATCCCTCATTTCAGAGGAGCTCTTTCATTCCTTATTTCCAAATAAACTGATGATAGTTACAACAGCTAAACTAAAAAGCTTGTCTTGGAAAGAACTTGTTAGTGATGGGCAAAATCATTATTATAATAATATGTTTGAGGAGAAGATGGAGCAGTTGCCATTAACTATAGATAATTCCATATTATATGACAAGCTTCTTGTAATATTCTAGAAATACAGAAATTCCAGCCCTGAATAGGAGGAACTGGTTACTAAAGCAAACACTGAAATGGAAGCAGATTAAACTAGTGAAACACATTTTGTTGAATGACCCTAAATGTGTGAAATATATGCTGAAGTTTAATTTATGATGCTTAAGTTCCCAGCAAAGCTTGGATAATATTTCATGAACTCTGGCTGCTGTGGAATTACATTCAGCCACTGAAGCCAAAAAATGAAAGACATGAACAAATTAGGCATTTTATATCTAAACCATCAATCATAGTGAACATGTTTTGTTTTAATTAATATGATCAGAAGGTAAATGGAACTAAATTAGCATTTTGCAGAGTTGAAGCAATGTGCAGTGAATTGCAAATTTAGAAGCAGCTTGGACTTTGTCAGACCTCTAAGTGAGACATAGAGACATATGTAGAGCACTGAAGTACCATTCTACGCTAAGGTATTCAGTAACTCCACAAGTATAGAAATACTGAATATATTTGTTTTTAAACTCTTATAGAGTATTTGCAGTTCTGTTTCTAATTCCAAAATGTTTAATTCCATATTGTAGTTTTTAATTGCAAACTAAAACAGACTTGTGGAATGAGAGGTGGAATAGGAAATTTCCACCATATTGATAATGACTTCTGGCGGGACTCCAGGTTAGGACTGCTAATGGATAATTTTAACTGGGAGAAATGAGGAAGCAGTAGCATTTAAGGGATCAGTTGAACATGCATGTCATGCACACAGTATTTTAAAAATCTGAGAATAACTATAATAAGTTTTTATCTCATAAGGCATGCAAGAGGTACAAGCTATGAATGTTTAACATGAATATAGTACAGCTCTTGCAATTAGCTCTTGAGAAACACAAACTATGAATTTTTCAAGGTATGTTTTGTTTGTTGATGTAGTCAATGTGTAAGCATCATGAATATGGTGCTATCAGATAATCAGTGTGTGTGTGTGTGTGTGTGTGTGTGTGTGTGTGTGTGTGTGTGTGTGTGAGTGTGTGTGTGTGTGTGTGTGTGTGTGTGTCCCTGGGATTCAATAAACTCTGTGCAGGAATAGCACTATTCTTGCACGGAGAGGTTCATATCCGTATAGCACAGCAGTGCGCCTTGCATATTCATGAAGGTGCACTGCTGTTCAACTTATATGAACACAAACCGGGAATGAGCACAGCGGGTGTGTTCAAGTAGTGTACAGACATTAAACACACCCCCTGCACTCAAAAAGTGCTGTATGGCACTTTCTAAATTGAGTTTGCATAATATTAGAGAAGTACTCTAATATTATGCCAGTATTTCAGTGTCTGCAGACACTGAAATGAAATAAATGATCATTACAGTGTCCGCAGACACTGAAATAAACACAGCATCAAGAAAGCAATGCAGGGGGTGTATGACAGGTTCTGTGACACAACCCCTGCATTGCCAAAGTACTATATGACACCTCCACAACCTGCTAAAGCAAGAAATGTGTGCAAATGCACAAATAATGGGGTATAAATCCCTCAAAAGGGATACAACACACATATTGGCCACTAAACTTAGAAAGTTGATAGAAAACAGGTCATGCATTAGCATGAATTACTGAAGGGTAGAAGTCTGAAAGCAAATGTATGCCAATATTCCCTGACAGCAGTGCATGTGGACAAAGGCACAAATAATGGGGGGAAAAACAATAAAATAGGGACACATCTGAAAAATTGCCCTCACACACTTAGAAAGTTGATAGAAAACAGGATATGTATTAGCAGGAGTCCCTAGAAGCCTGAAAACTAAATGAATGCCATTATTTCCCGATTGAAGTTCTCAATGACTTGTCAGAACACCACAAGACTCACTTATATTTTTCTAGGCTAAGGAATGTTTAAGCATAGCTAAGTGGGTGTGCACATTATGGCCCTCTGCTTACCATAGCTTAAACATCCCATAGAATATAAATGCAAACATAGAGGTAAAATTTCCAAGTCAAGATAGTGTAGTGGTTAGAGTCCCAGCTTTACATGTAGGCATTCATGGTTCAAGCACCAAGACTGGGAACCTATTTTTCTATGGGAAAGTAGTGCTAAAATTATTTTTGTAAACTTAAATTATGTAGCAACTGTTTTTTGCCAATCAGGGTAGTGTAACTGGTGTACAATGTAAGTGTGAGTGTATATAACATGTGAAACTACCCATGTGTCTCTGCTTGATAGTGGCACAGGAAAATAACTTTCTTGGGTGATGTAAGCCAGGGAATCTTGTTGGCTAGGCTTATGTAGGCCCTTGGGCCGATAGCCTGGTACCTACCTATGAACCTATGAACCTATGTACACACAAGTGCCCCATACAGTATAGTCACTCTCCTTGCCAAGGTAAGGAAAGCACATAGAGGGATGTCATGTAATGTATATGATATACACTTAATAAATGAAAGCACTCCTCTGATATATTAAAAAAATTAAAAGTGAGTAATGGTTAGCAATGCTCAGCTATGCTTAGCAAGTGTAACCATTGTTAAGATGTGATTGCTAAGCAGCAGGCTGCTCAGTTAAGTGGATTTGGCTATAGTTAAACAGTGCGCAACAACTTTTCCTTTAAGCAGTGTTAAAAATGGCTTAGCGAATTTGCACACTGCTTACTAGAACTTAACCTTTTCAAAATGGTCCAATGACAGCAAAGGGCAAGAATATAGCACTATTTAAATGGGGCAGGTGGGAATATGGCCATAATCTGTTATAGTCCATCTGTGTAGATACAATGGCTGGCATTGGAGAGGGAGTGTGCTTCCGGGCACAATGCTGGTGAATTCGGGAGTCCAGGGTCATGGCTGGACTCCTAGTAAAAAAACATGAAGAGAGACTGCTGCAGGGCCAGTACCAGGGCTCTCAATGCAAAGCAAAGGACTGGGACCATCTTGCATGTGATCTCACCAGTGCTACTGGCATCCGTATACTGGTGAGCAGGTAAGGCACCACTATGCTGACCTAAAGCGGAGGAAGAGGGATATCTTGGACCAGTGGATCCAAGATGGATGGGCCCAGAATGCTCTGGTAGTGTGTAAATATCACTATCTAGAAATTTGTAGCAGATACTAGCCTGAGAATGTGATAGACAGATATGCATAATGTGTGTTTTTCTCCCCTACAGCTGCAGCAGAGAGGGCTGTGAACATTGAAGCCCACTGTGACAGACTGCTGAGGCTGCATCAACAGGCTGGTGAGTACAAATCTATTTTGCAGTATATAGTCCAAATAGCTAAGAATGAGTACATTGCATACTGCTAGTAGATATACTCTTATTGTGTGAACTGAATACATATAAAAGTTTGACTGACTAATATTGATGTGAAATAAAGACCCTTTACAAAAAACTGTTGTGTTTATTCTGGTAAGTTGTTGTAGACATATATACTGCACTAATCTCTGAACCCTGAATAGTAATGAGTAAAGTATAAAACTGTGTTCCATGCAGCACTGGTTTGTGCTAACCTTTGCTTTCCAGATTGTAGTAATCAAAAGGATTAATGCACAGTACAATAATTATCTGTCGTGCATAAATCACAGGATTTCAAGTTCAGACTGTCTAACCAATAAACTATTAGGCAGAAACCAGGGAAACAAGGAACAGCAGTTCCCAAGTAGCTGATTGTGAAGTAGCTGATTGTGATGTGAAATAGCTTAGTTGTTAATTTTGCACACCCAGACATGGTTCAAATCCAGGGAGTGGTACTAAGATGTGTGCAAATCTATATACAAGGAATCAGGAATAAATGTAAAAACAGTCAGGTAGTGTTAACCTAAAGTTTCCCCACATGTTTTACAGGTAAGGAAATGTTGCTAGTATCTGTATGAAGCCTATACTAATAAACTGTGTAGAACTGTTCAATTGTCACACCACATGACTTCAAATGACAGCAGGATAGGTACATACAATATGCACTTTTCCTGAATCATACCTCTCAACTGTACAGATATTCACTGAATGTTCAAATATTTGTCTCAGAGTTTTGGTCTGTTTTACATAATGTTGTGGTGTCATGGCAAATCAGTGGCAAATCATTATAGATTAAAGTTAGAAAATAATGATAGACATATAAGTGTCAAACATCATATCCTTCAGAAAAGCCATGCAAATGCAAAATGTGGAAAAATACTGAAGTCAACATATTTTGTATTCTGTATTTAAAGGGTTAAGCAGAAAAATGTTCACTGCGTGCAAACTGAAATGTTCTGGAAAATGTTGATCACTGAGGAATGCAGAAGTTAATCTTAAACTGCTGATAAGAAAGTTAATGGTGCAAGAATAACTGTGGTACTGGCTGGTAAAAACAAGTAATCAAACTATCACTTCTAATGAATGTTCTGTGTGCTACGTGTATGTACGTGCAGGAGGGTCTATATAAGGAGAACTCAAAGTACAAGTAACCAGACTGCTGGCATACTACCATCATGTAGCAGGTCTCCATGCATGTAAAATAAAGCTGTTTTACTTGCTTACAAGAACTTGTGTGATTCTTCCAGAATATGTTAGAAGAGTAAAATCTTTCGACATAACTGGCTAACGTTAGGGCGGCTCCTGCACGGCGCGAATCGAACAAAGAGAGGCTGAAAACCTGCGCAGGTGGAGAGAGATCAGGCTCTCCTCGAACGAAAGACCTCCGACTGAAACAGGTCGAAATTAGAGGCCAGTCACTCTTTCCAGATTCAATCCGTGAGGTGGCAGCGAAACAGGGCGGAGGAATCACAAAGGTAAGCAAAAAAACGCTATTTTTTTGTTGTTTCTGATTGGAATTTTTGTCTAAATTTTAAGGGACTAGTCAAGGGAGAAATTTAATTTTCTCAAAGTATAAGGAGTATATGTGAATAGATTCCATATACAAGAGATCTCAGGAACAGGAATAGTTTCTCGTAAGAGAAATGGGAACAGGAACCAGTTGCGTCAAAGGTGACGACAAAACTGAAGATGAAAAGTTTGTTTGATTTACACCCAAAGAACGTAAAATATTTAGATAAATGGAAAAAAGATCATGGGTTTAGTGGATGTTTAAATAAGTCAGAATGTCAAAATCTAGTAAGATTACTGCGCAAACAGGCAGGAAATAAGACAAGGAATCAAAAGAAGGTGGGGTTTCCCCAGGCACAGAAATGGCTGGAGGAAGCAAATAAAAGACATAGGGAACAAAATTTGAAAAAAGGGTGTGGTAATTCAAGTGAAAAAGATGTGTACTTTGTTAAAAAGGAAGATAATAAAACTTCCAAGTGTGTAGAACTAGAATAAAGACTCTCTTAACATTGGAAGCCCAAGGCAGATTGGACTTGCATTAATCAATGCGTTCAATCAGATGACGAAACCGTAGACAATTATCTACATCATCTCACACAATGTTTTGATGCTCATAGTGGGTTGATTAAGGCAGAAAATCAGGAAAATGACTCGCCCTATGAACAGCAATTGAAAAATGCATTCCTAAAGGGCTGCAAGACAGCCATTGGTAACTTTATACAAAAGCATATGATCACACACAGGACAGCGCGTCTACAGCCCCTTATGGATTATGCTAGACATGCTGAGAAATACCTGAAGGAAAAAAAAGATAAAAAAGCCCAAACTTTTACAGTTAGTGAAGATGGAACTTTAATGTTAGTTCAAGGTTCCGCAAATCGCGGAAGAGGGCGTGGCAGGGGAAGAGGATGAGGACGGGGAGGCATAAGTCATTCTGAGGATTTTGAGGGTAGGCAAAAGAGGGGGGAGTGTTTTAAGTGTGGTAAGAAAGGACATTTCGCCAGAGATTGCAGAGGACCGGAGAAACCGATGGTTGCTTCCGGTGGTACCGCATGACTATATGACGGTCAAAAAGACGTAGATGGAGAGTATGAGGAAGAAGAAGAAAGTGAGAATGGGAAAGTAGGTACAAGTGAAGACGATGGGTGGGGACAGGAAATGGCAGAAAATGAGGAATATCAAATGGTAAATCTAACAGCACTAGCATCAACTATGCAATTGGAATCCCAACCAGTGATCACATTGCAAGTTGAGGGCGAGACATAGAATTTCTTTGTGACTCAGGGGCTTCACGAACGTTAGTCAGAAGTACTGCCATATCATCCGATGTTACCTCAGATGAATATGTGCTTGTAAAAGCAGCAAATGGTCGTATTTACAAAGAGCCATTGTCCAAACCTCTGTGGTTTACCGACCCAGAGATAAACCAAACCATACGGTTCCGAGTAATAATTTCAAAAATCTGCCCAGTACATTTACTAGGAAGAGATTTAATGCAAGTGTTCGGCATAGCAGCCGTCCCAACCTCCACTGGGATGGTGGCAAGGAAAATTGAACCAAATAGTGCAATGCTATTAGAGGGCAGGGAGATCTACATTACTGGTATAGTAATGATTTGATAGACAGGCCCCCAGAGTGTAGTGATGGATCTTACAAATTTGGCATTAAGCAAATACGGCATAACAAATCCGAAGGTGTCAGATCCATTATATTGCACAATGTATTACAGAAGATGTGCCGGACCTGATTTAGAATACAAAAAGAAATTTCTTAGTTTCAAAGTCACCAAACTAGTATTGCATAGCCTTTTTTTGGGACACACTAGGTAATTCTGCAGTCACATGTAGCCTTACAAGGGATATGCAGCTGCTGTATAAGAATGAATTAACCACACATATTTCAGTCACGGAGGGTGAAGGAATGTCATGGTACCTCGTGGGTAAGAAAATAACTGAATGGGTAGGATGGACACCAGAACAGTTGGCAGGTAAAGGCGTTCAGGTTCAAAAACTTAACTGGGTTACACAAGCCAGACCGACCGTGCACCTCTGGGAAGACGAACTGATACAATCCCCTGGGACATTATGACTATGTCTCCTTACCCCCATGGAGGAATCTCAATTGCAGACAATTCCAAACTCATTATGGTCGCAGGGTCAGCATGATATCGGACTGATTAGAATGGCAGGACAGGTAAAGATTACACCCAAGTCAGAATTTAGACCTCATAAACGGTAGTATCCCTTGAGCAGAAAGGCAGAGGAGGGCATTTTACCAGCAATCACAGCACTTTTGAAAGCTGGAGTATTAATTCTGTGCACAGACTCACCGTGTAATACGCCCTTATTTCCAGTAAAAAAACCGGATGGGACATGGAGGATGGTACAAGACTTACAGGCAATAAATGCCGCGGTGGTACCTCGGGCCCCCATAGTCCCGGATCAGTCTATTCTGCTGAACGATATCCTTCCAACGGATAACTACTTTTCTGTAATTGATATCAGTAATGCCTTTTTCTCTATTCCCTTGCAGGAAGATAGTAGATTTTGGTTTGCATTTACATTTATGGGTAAGCGTTATACCTATACCAGGTTACCGCAGGGATACTGTGAAAGTCCGACCATCTTCTCACAAGAGATGTCCACCAATTTGGCTCAGTTCCAACCAGCCCAAGGGTGCCACCTACTGCTGTACGTGGATGATATCCTCCTGGCCGCGACTACGAAAGAACTCTGTAAGTCCGAGACTATTCGACTACTACACTTTCTGGCACACGAAGGACATAAGGTAAATAAGTCTAAGTTACAATTTTGTAAATTAAAAGTACGTTACCTGGGTTATACTATCTCTGGGAAGGGCAGGCGATTAGATGACAGCAGAAAGAATGCTATTTTACAAGCCCCCATGCCAACTACAAAAAAAAGAAATGATGTCCTTTTTAGGCATTACGAACTTCTGTCGTAGTTGGATTCCCAACTATGCCAAAAAAGTGCACCCACTATCAGACTTAATATTTGCAATACCGATGGCGGCAAAAGATTTGCTGCACTGGACAGACAAGGCAGTACAGGCATTCACTAGAATCAAGCAACTGATAGCTGGGTCAGCAACATTGGGGTTTCCAAATTACAGTAAGACCTTTATACAGACTGTAGATTGCAAGCAGGGATTTATGACATCTGTTTTAATGCAAATGTATGGAGATAAGTTAAGACCATTGGCATTTTACTCTAGTAAATTAGACTCAGTAGCATGAGCATTACCACACTGTGTGCAAGCAGTAATTGCAGCCGCTTTGGCGGTACAAGCATCTGCCACATTGGTATTGTTCCATGATCTTACGTTAAAAGTCCCGCACTCTGTAGCAGTCATCCTTCTGCAGGACAAGTTAACATTTCTGTCACCTAGCAGACATTTATCTTGTATGACTACACTGTTATCACAGCCACACATAACAATTGAGAGATGCACTACCTTAAATCCAGTGACATTGCTACCCGTTGCTGAAGACGGTATCCCGCATGTATGCTTAGATCTCATACATTCTAAAGTTCTACCAAGACCGGATCTTAAAGATCAACCCTTACTACATGCGGACTGGACACTGTTTGTAGATGGGTCAGCAAGCAAAACAGAAACAGGCACCACGCAGGTAGGGTATGCAGTTACTACTGCAACTCAGATAATAGAGGCAAGACCACTCCCCGGGAACTTATCCGCTCAAGCAGTGGAACTGATTGCTGTGACAAGGGCATGTCTCCTTTCGGAGGACAGGAATGTCACTGTCTATATGGATAGTCCATATGCCTTCTCTACGGTACATGTGTTTGCTCAGCAATGGAAAAATAGGGGGATGGTTACAACCTCGGGGAAAGACATCATGCACAAAGAACTAATCCTTGAATTACTACAAGCCGTCCAACGGCCACGGGATTTGGCCATCTGTAAATGCGCTGCTCATACCCGTGCTAAGGACCCGGTATCACTTGGTAATGCCCTAGCAGACAAAGCAGCCAAAGAGGCAGCTATGTCCAGTACCTTTTCACTTGAAACCACACCTACAGAATTACAACCAACAGATAAGTTTGATTTGCAAACTTTACAAGTCATGCAGGAACTTAGCACAGTACAGGAAAAACAACGCTGGACTAGGGATGGTGTTAGACAGAACAAAGGAATCTATGTGGGACCGGATAATAAATATGTTTTGCCTACTAATCTTTTAGGTATGCAGCACTAGTTGTGCATGGCCCTTCCCATCTGGGCCCTGCAGCTATGGTTAGAATTATCCACCTTACCTTTTGGACCAAGGGTTTCATTGCATATGCAAAACGTTTTTGTCTATCCTGCATAAATACCACGGGGGAGGGGTCAGAGTTGCCCCGGCATCATTTCCAGCACCCCCCTATCCATTTCATACAATATGTATGGACTTCATCGAATTGACCCCGGCACAACTAAGGAAGTTTGTATTAGTAATAGTAGATGCATTTACTAAGTGGGTTGAGGCCTTTCCGGTGACACATCCGGATGCTCAAACAGTGGCTAAAATTTTGGTCAATCACATCGTCCCGCACTTTGGACTTCCTACACGCATCTACTCTGACAATGGCATGCATTTTGTCAATCAGATCATTCAGAAACTGTCTACAGTTTTCCAGATTGAATTGAAACACCATTGTGCCTACCACCCACAGTCAGCAGGGTTGGTGGAACGCCACAACGGCATTCTAAAAGGCAAGTTAAGAAAACTCATGGCCGAGACACATCAGTCTTGGATTACCTGTCTACCTCTAGCCCTCCTTTCCATGCGGACAACTCCCACCTCAAAAGGAGTCACCCCATTTGAGTTGTTGTATGGGAGACCTTATTACGTCCCGCAGTGGCAAAACTTGTTGCCTGTGGAACGTGAGGGGAGTGAGGAGATAGCATGAGGAAAATGCTGACCAATACTAACAGCTGTTTAATGAATGATTGTTTTTCAGGTTCAAGAGACGACAAAATCATGGAAGTCATCGCAACTCCAACGGCAGTTCGGATTAAAGAAAGGTCCTCATGGATCCACCTAACGCATTGTAAGACATTTTCAGTTAAATAAAGACTTGAGTTCCCCTGAGGAACAAACAGACAGCAGTAACCATGAAGGACAATAATGAGAATAAGAGAAAATGGTTCTATTGCAATATTTTATTGTTTATAACTATTGTGATTGTAATATTTCTGTCTTTTAATGAAGCTAGCCATTCAAAAAGAGACAAACACACCAGCTGGCATCCAAACTTTAATACATATCAAGCGATTAAATATGCATATGCATCCTCAATGAATGTCTCAAATTGTTGGGTATGTACTGCAATACCTACTGTACATAGTGGCTTAATGTTAGGGACAGCCCCTCTGGGAATAAATGATACTTGGAATAGTTTGTTGTTTGAAACCACAGAAGTACCACTGAGAGACAAGGTGGCGCTGCCTCTTCTGGGGCCAAACGGAACAGTGTGTTTTCAAAAGATTGGGAAAGTTAAGGTGGGGCTGAGCCAATGTAATTTGACAATAGTTCATAATTGTACCCTAGAAGGGCAGTGTGAAACCAAGTTTGGAGCTATAAAAAAAGACATCAATGTAAATGATACTAGTTTTGTTGAAAAAATGCTGTATGTATATGGCCTGTTATTTAAGGGGCTAAAGCCAAATGGGAGTTATGAATTTGCAACCAATATTACCATCAAAACAAATGATTGTTATTTTATTTGTGGTAGGAAAGCATATAAATGGTTACCATATGGCTGGTCAGGAAGTTGTTTTTTGGGAAATCTGATACCAGCTATCAGACACGCAAATGTATTACCTCAAAGTAAAATACGAAATGCACGTTCTCTTAATAAACCTATTAATCCCGTAGGTAACATTGATGTGTCATGGATTTATCACCATGACTTGGCACACGTCAGCAGCAAAGGACTCTCACATATGGACCTAGGCGATGATGTAATTGCTTGGGCTGGTATTTTGCCAGCATATGGGACAATAAAATCCATCTGGGAACTGAGAAAACTGTCAAAACTGTTAGAGACTCTGAGTAATGCAACATTTTCAGTGCTAGAATTGGTGACGGACGAATTAACGGCAATGAAAACAGTAGTGTTGCAGAACCATATGGCGCTCGATTTCACCCTAGCGGCGAAAGGAGGTACTTGCGCTCTGATACACGAGGAGTGCTGCTCGTTCGTTCCTGATAACGAGCATGCGATTCAGAGCCATCTTGAAATAATTCAACAAGTTTCTGAACTGACTAAACCTGGTCCAAACCCCTTGACTGACTTTTTCCAAAATCTGTTTGGAAACTGGGGTTCTGTGTTGATGAACATTTTAATTGCTGTATGTGTTGGTGCAATCATATTTTTGCTGCTTGGCTGCTGTTGCATACCATGTATCAAAATGATAATATCGAAGGTTATCTCTGCCAATGCTACAAAAGCATATTTCTCTGATTATGAGAAGGTATACAACGATCTGGGATTGTGTAAAATAAACAGTATACAAAATGTTGTAAGGGGAAATGTGGAAAAATACTGAAGTCAACATATTTTGTATTCTGTATTTAAAGGGTTAAGCAGAAAAATGTTCACTGCGTGCAAACTGAAATGTTCTGGAAAATGTTGATCACTGAGGAATGCAGAAGTTAATCTTAAACTGCTGATAAGAAAGTTAATGGTGCAAGAATAACTGTGGTACTGGCTGGTAAAAACAAGTAATCAAACTATCACTTCTAATGAATGTTCTGTGTGCTACGTGTATGTACGTGCAGGAGGGTCTATATAAGGAGAATTCAAAGTACAAGTAACCAGACTGCTGGCATACTACCATCATGTAGCAGGTCTCCATGCATGTAAAATAAAGCTGTTTTACTTGCTTACAAGAACTTGGTGTGATTCTTCCAGAATATGTTAGAAGAGTAAAATCTTTCGACACAAAACCTGCTATGCTACCAACCTTCTAAGTTTGTAAGAGCAATATCTAAAAATTGTCCATATTTATGGACCTTTGTCCCACTTTCATGTATGGCTTTATCTAGATAACGTGCTCTTAAGAGGTTGAGAGGTATGTTCCCAATACATGTCTCCCAAGTGTCACGCTGTCATGGCTAGTGGTCACTGCTGCAAATAATCCTGGACACAGACAAGAAACCAGTTGATGTACGTCAGTAGCACACTCACATAAAAGCAGGTCAGGGTACCCCTCCTGTGCCAGATATGTACTCCTGACATGTATGGGTCCCCTCTAGTCATGTACCCAGAGTTGTCACAGTTTGCCACATACCATTCTAGGCTGACAGTTTAATAGGTATGTATGTGCTACAGAAACTATGGGCCATAGGCAGATGTAAAGTGAGGGCAGACCCATAGAGTATTGAGCAGTACTGTTGTGGAAAATAGAAGCATAAACAGATGTTAATGGACTTTTTGTCTCTCCTCCCACCCCTCATCAAGATCAATACAATAATTCATATACTATGGCTATGTTTTACTACAAACCTAATGTTGGGACTTGTGTTAGATTATCATTCTTATATTTGATTGCTTGCATGTTAACATACCTTGTTCATAGGTTCATAGGTAGGTACTAGGCTATTGGCCTTAGAGCCTATATAAGCTTAGCCAACAGGTACCCTGGCTTTCACCACCCAAGAAAATTATTTTCCTTTGCCACTGTCAAGCAGAGCCACAGAAGTGATCCCCGGGGTGAATTTCCTATCTCCCATCCAATCATCAAGATTTTTCTTGAAGAGTGCTAATGAGGAGCTTTGTTTGATATAGATAGGTAGTTTGTTCCAGAGTATGGGAAGTCTCTGGGACAGGAATCTATCCCTCCAGCATATTCTGTTTATTGTGATGACAAGGTTTAGGTCCCTCGAGCGTGTAGCTCGTAGGGATTGGGATTTCTTTAAGTGGAGCATGTCTAAAAGCTCTGGGTTTGACATAGCTTTTTGTGTTAGGCAGAGATCGCCTCTGAGTAGGCGATATGCGACGGAGTAAAGCTGCAGTTTTTTGAGATGGTCTGCATAGGGCATCTGTTTGAAGCCACTAATCCACTTTGTGAGGTATTTCTGCTGCCTTTCCAGTTGTTGTAGATGTCTTGTGAGGTACATACCAAAAGGGGCATTGTACTCTATAATGGGTCTAATGAGTGACAAGAAGAGGGGAACAATGACCTCTTTTTTCCTGGATGAGAAACCTTTTGTGATGAGGTGTGCCACATAGAAGGATTTCCTGACTACTGTGGCAATGTGATTATCAAAGGAGAGACTACTGTCCACCTGTGTCCCAAGGTCTCTTATCACACTTTCAATGTTAAGTAGACTACCGCCAATGTGGTAGATCATGGGTACAGAGTTTTTACCAAAAGGGATGACAATGCACTTTTTGGCATTGAGCTTGAGGCCATGGCTTTGACACCAGGCATCTGTTTCAGCGGGGCCCTTTTGTAGGATGTCCACATCTTTTGGAGTTTTAATTATGGCTCCTAGTTTGCAGTCATCTGCGAACTTCATTAGACAAAGACATTCTGTGTTAGCTTGTACTTCAGAGAAGTAGATACCAAACAGGAGAGGAACCAGGACTGAACCCTGTGGTACTCCAATTGTCACTGGTCTGAAGTTGAATTTGGAGTCTGCTACTTTCACAGTGTGGGTTCTGTCAGTGAGCCAGTTGGAAACCCATCTTGTGACATAAGGATTTATACCTAGTTTAGTGAGTTTATCTATAATTCCAGAGTGGAGGATTGTGTCGAAAGCCTTGGCAAGATCTAGATAGGCTGTGTGAACCACCTTACCTTCATCTACAGCTTTGCTGACTTCTTCAAAGAAGTCTATAAGGTTTAGGAGACATGATCTGCCTTTTACAAACCCGAACTGCGTGGGGTCCTGAGTTTGGAAATTATCAATGTCATTGTTTATAAGTTCCATGATGATACGTTCCATAGTCTTTCAGACCAGGCTCGTTAGGCTAATGGGGCAGTAGTTTCAGGGGTCTGTGGTGACTCCATCTTTGTGGAGTGGGATAACCATCTCTGTGCTCCATTCAGTGGGCACATAGCCTGAGGTGAGGCTATGATTGAACATGGTACTTAGGTGGGGTGCCAGTTCATTCTGTAGTTCATGTAGAACACAGCCTGGGATGTTGTCAGGTCCCATGGATGCTGTGTTCTTGGCTTTGGATAGTGTGTTTTACCTGTGCAGCCGTGATTACAAGAACTTTGCATTCTTCTGGTATAGAGATGGGCCCTTTAGGGGATGACAGGGGGGTAAAGTTAGCACTGAGCCTATCTGCCAGGATGTTGGTAATATCAGTTGGTTCTGTATATTTAGTGCCATTGTGCTGTAACTCAGAGCAGATCTGAGTGTTGCCATTGAGATTCTTGACATAGCTATAGAATGCTTTGTGGTTGTCTTTTAGAGTCAGTGGTGATTTTGTTTTCGTAACTGGCTTTGGAGGATTTTATGAGGGATCTCAGCTTCTTACTGAGGCTGATCAGGGAGGTTCTCCAATCATGGGATTTTACTCTTTTTTGCAACAGATTTTTTCTTCTGTTGTAGAGTTTGTTTATGGCAGGGGACCACCAGATTGGCTTCCTTTTTTTGGTGGATAGCATCTTGGTTCTGTTAGAGATTGCATGATCCATGCACTCATGTAAGTGCTTATAAAGTACATTTGTGTAGGATTCAGCAGTCATACCTCTATTGTCCGTCAGCATGGGTGTCGTGAAGTTTGCCACTTCTGTCTTAAGAAGTGTGAAGTTGGCTTTGGAGAAACTTTTTTACTGTGGTTTCCCTAATGGGGGTGGGGGAGGGATGTGGATGTCTAGGTTGGTTAGCTTGTGGTCGGATCTGACTAACGAGGAATTGACCTCTGGTGTGGAGCACCGGTTGCCCATGTTGGTAATAACCAGGTCTAGGATATTGCTGCCCCTGGTGGGGGTGTGGATAAGTTGATCCAAGGCATTGGAATTTATGAATTCCAGAAAACGTTGAGCACAAGAGTTGGTACATGAGTAGTTTTCCCAGTTAATGGTGGGGTAGATGAAATTGCCCATTATTAGGGTATTAGGTTGTACCCTAATATTTTCCAGTGTATCAAGAAATGAGGAGTGGGAATCCTGGGGCATGGTGGGGGATCTGTAGCAAGCTACAGTTTAGATTGTGGTCTTGCCCAGAGTTAGTTGCACTTGGATAATTTCGGATGCATTATGCTGAGCAACTGGCCTGGAGGTGTGGATATCTTTAATGAATATGGACATGCCTCCGCCTTTAGTGTTTCGGTCCAGGTTAGGTGGCCGAAAGGTGTGGTATGAATTATAGCCTGGTAATGCAGGGGTACTCTCTGGAGCCTTGAACCAGGTCTCTGTCACTGCACAGATGTCGATGTTCTCCATTTTAAGGAGTGCCTCGAGTTAGTGCATTTTGAGGTTTAGACTTCTAGCATTGAGTAGCAATACCCTCAGATTCTTCTTGCCTGTACCTGTTATGGTGGTGAATTTGTCATTTGAACCTTGCCTAAAAAAGGCACTATAGGGGTGGCTAGAGCCTTAGTCAGTATCCAGAATCCCAGGGGCGACAAGTGCAGGCGATCTCTGGCAAAGCATCGTGGTTTGTTGATCATGTCATCCCAGGCAGACAGATACTGGATCCCCTTAGAATGACACCAGAAGCTTAGACAATTGTTGAAGTTAATCATTTTGTCCTTGTTCTGTGGTATCATTCTGGGTGATGGCAGGATGCTATCCAGGGCTAGGGTCATACCTGCCTGGGCTACAAGATCGGACACCTCCTCCATGTCCCTTTTCATGTAGTCCAGGGAGGTACGTCTCAGGTCCTTCACACCAACATGGACAATGACAGAGTCATATTTGTACTTGTTTTGGAGTGACCTGAGTGTATGCATTATGTGGTGGATCCTGGCACCCGACAGGCAGCTGACAGTAACTTTCTCCTTGTTTAGCCTGGTGAGTGGAACATCAGTGTGCCTGACTATAGAGTCACCTATGACTAGAGTGTTGGGTACGTTGTTATGCCTTATGGGCTGTGGTTGAGTGGCACACTGAGTTTGTGGTCTATGTGTCATTTGGGTTGTGTTGGGGGGTGGAGGTTGCTTGTGTTTCTGCTTTGGAGGTCCCTGTTGCTTGGCCATGTTTTTACTGAGAGCTTCCGTGAATGTAGGTGTGTGTTTTGTGTTTCTATGTGTGTGTTTTGGTGGTGTAGTTTTGAGGGACTATGTGCTGAGTGTGGTGTGGTGCAAGTGTTTACCTTCTCCTCTTGACTGTCTAGTCCAGTCTTAGGTGAAGAGAGCTTTGCTTCCAGTTTGGCTATATAAGTGCATCTCTCACAGGTTGTAGTGTTGGGTGGTAGGAGGAGAGGGTTGTCTTTGTACATGAGGTAATTGCTGCATTGCCCCAAGATGCCCAGCATTATCAGGTAGACAGGAGAAAACACTGGGAGCTGACCCTTAGACATACCTGGATAGGTTCTTATTTGTTTAGTACTAGAAACTGTTTTCCTTCAGACAGTGAGGAAAGTTGAGTGCTGTAGTAATTTGTAGCTTATTCAGTGCTTACAATAAGTTCTGAACAAGTGCTGAGCTCAAAGAAACAGACTTGAGTGCTGAAACTTAAAAAAACTGGCTAGTTCTAAGAGACAAAATTAAGCTAGAAGGCTTCCCTCCAACACAGAAAGGCTTGGGGGCTTAAAAGCCCACAAATAGTCCTGGACACAGCAAATCTGTATCCAGACTAGACTACCCACAGGAAAGGCAGGAAACAAGCTTAGAATTTTTTTTAAGGGGAAAGAGAGAAAGGAGGAGCGGAAACTAAGCTGATTGGCCTTCTCAAATGTTCTCCCTGTATTAGGTAGAATGAGGTAATGACACTAGACTGGGAGGAGGGTCACAGATCAAATTTACAGTAGGGGCGGGCAACTGCAAAGCCACCAACTATAAGAACAGCATACCAATAAGGACGTAGGGTGGAAAACAAACTGCAAAAATGTTTCTCACAGCAGAAAAGCAGCAGTGAGCCTTTAAATGAAAGTTTTAAACAGCTAAAGGAGCCTCTAGAGAAAGCTTTTAACTGCAAACAAGTTATCAGAATCAAACAACCCAACAGATGCTTAATAAAAGTGGACTATTTCCAGTTAATACCTCACACACAGTGAAACTAGCTAGAAAAATATACAGTAGACAAAGTGCTATAAATAACTCAAAACAATAAGCAAAAAACAGGATACTTAATGTTATATATTATAGATCTGAGTTTGCTCAGTGTCCTTCCTTTGATTAGCTCAGTTTGAAATGGCAGAAACACTCACAAACTTAACTTCTTAGGTAACATAAAGTTGAAACCTGAGACAACTTTAAAAAAAAAAGCTCAAAAGAACCAATGAGGTGCTTAGTCTAAGCTGTAGTCCAGGTGACCTCAGTCAGCCAATGACCTTAAACAATTCTCTCTCACTGAAATGCCTGATGGCTTTGGCTAAAGCAAGATGTCCCTGAACATGTGCTCAGACACACAGCCTCCACAAACACTAGGCCCAAACACAAGCCTGAATATGGACAATGCTACAAATATCCACACTACTTAGAAACAAACTGCAGAAATGTTTCTCACAGCAGAAAAGCAGCAGTGAGCCTTTAAATGAAAGTTTTAAACAGCTAAAGGAGCCTCTAGAGAAAGCTTTTAACTGCAAACAAGTTATCAGAATCAAACAGCCCAACAGATGCTTAATAAAAGTGGACAATTTCCAGTTAATACCTCACACACAGTGAAACTAGCTTTTAAAATATACAGTAGACAAAGTGCTATAAATATCTCAAAAAATAAGCAAAAAAATAGGATACTTACTGTTCAAATACCATTGTTGGTGGCCAGTTGCCATCAATGTTACTGGCATGCTGGTATGATGCATACTGTTTGTTCCATTCTTGCATGTGTTCTGTTTACTATGCAACTATTCCAAATCTGTTTTATGGGGTTAATTGGAACACCCATGCATGCTGTTATAACTAATCTTGAAATGTAGTGATCATGACTAACCAACATAATTTGTAAAACCTCAACACCATAGTGCATCTGGGAAGGCAGATCCCAGCGGATCCACCTGTCCTGCCTCATCTGGCTGTGGCACTGGGCCCCAGCACGTCTGGGACCCAAACCAGATCTGCCTCCTCTGCTGGTCCTGCACCACCTTCAGGTGGAACCACGTCAGGAGATGGGGCCCTTCCCCTCCTGGCAGCGGGAGTAGACAGGAGGCTGTCACCCACCATCAGGTCTGGGGTTTGGTGCTCAGCACCCTTAGATCTGAATCTGGAGATCAGCTGCACCAGACTGAGGGCCACCTGGTGCACCTCAAGGGGCAGGCTGCCCCTCCTGTTCAGTCCCCAGCACAGCCACCTTTGGGGCCGTGAAGGTGCAGTGGTGACTGCCTATGGGTGGTAATCTCAGTCCCACTGTAACCATATGGGGCCCATGGGCTTCAGATTCCCAACCACTCTCCCCATCAAATGAGTTTACCCCCCTCATGTGTCATATGCTGCCCCTGTCTGCTGTCTTGTCTGTCTTGTCTGTTTCCCTACCTAAGCTACCTCCCCAGACATACCTACAATCCTTCCCCAACATCCCACTCTCACCTTAAAAAAAAAGAAAAGGGCATCTGTCCTCAAAAAAAATGTCTCCCCATACATAGCTGTCCATTTCACACACATGTCCACTTGACACATGTAATCTGGCCCAGTTGGCTTGACAACACATTTCTATTGTCCTCACCCCTCTCTCTGGGGTTTGTGTGTCCAAATTAACCTCCAAATTCTGTACAAATGCACAGTGTACAGCTGTTGCTGTATAAGAAATGGACAGCTATGGACCTTTCCTACACCCATCCTGCACATCCCTAGCTGTCTTTCATATTGTTTTTCCCTTTGAGTGTCCCTTTTTTCACCACTTTCCTATCACCCCTTTTTTCTTTTCTTTTAAAGAAATTTGTGTGGGTGTAAGCATGAGTAAGTGGTAGTAAGTGGGAGTAAGCGAGTTTGCACAATGCTAAGTGCAGCCAACACAGATTAAGCATCTGTACATTTAACGGTGTGTTGTCATCGCTTAGCACTGTGCAAACCCACTCAAACCTTCTTACAACTGCTTAAAACTGTTTTAACTGTTTTAATCACTCTGTTTCCATCAGCCACTATTCTGCCTAGCAACAAAAGAATCAGTGCTGCTAAGTCTCAAACCCAGGACCCTGTACACCATAGGTGGAGCAATATACCACTACACCATTTGAGTTGTAAGGATTGCTGATGCTTTTTAAAACATATCATGCAGTAGAGTCATTCAACAGTAGGGAAAAGATTCTGTAGAATCAGTCAGGTTTTGTATTTATACATATACGCATGTATATATGCATGGAGATGCAGATATATGGAAAAATATTACATAATATAAATAGAAATATAATACATATTAAAAAAAAAAAAATATATATATATATATATATATATATATATATATATATATCGGTGAAAACGCTTTCGCTAAATTGTGTTTGGTGATATTGGAGTTGGACTGTCGAACTTTCGTTCAACAGTCCTAGATCCATATATGTATATATATATATATATATATATATATATATATATATATATATATATATATATATATATATACTCATAACGTACTGGAGTCATACATCAGAAACATACATCTCAACCTCTTAGTGCAAGAAATCTGGCCAAAGGCTGTCCAAATGGGGGGACAATAGGCCAAAACTAGGGACATATATTTTAAATATTGCTCTTATAAATATAGAATGTTGCCAGAGTGACAGGATTTGTTTCCAGCATACATGTTCTTAAGGATGTGAGTTTTGAAACTAAAATGTATGTCATTGTCTACTGTCAGAAATCCTCAGATCATCACAGTGATTTACCAGGGATATAAAAATAATGATTCTGTGGAACAGACCAGAAATATTATCAATAAACATGGACATTCTGCAACAATCTGGTCAGTTGAGAGGTAGACTTAGAACCCGTTAGTGCAATGAATTTGGACTAAGCCTGACAAAGTGGGGGGGGGGGAGCCTGAAAATAGGGACATATCTGAAATATTTTAGTAGAGAAGGTGACAGTTGCTGCAGCGACACCGTCATGTCTGTCATAACATCTATCGACTGAAATGGCACAAGTCCAACACTCAATTACTTCTCACTAGTTAGTGACTTTAATCCTCACATCATCCCACTGATGTGTCAGAAATACACAACACTTATGGGGGCCAGGCAACAGTACATCCTACAAATATCTGGACATAACATCACATTAGGAAAACTACACTCAGCTACTAAGTATATCACCAAACACAGTCCAAACTACAGTCAGACTGACACAACACTAACCCCAATCTGCTATGGTGAATTACACATGTATTGGTAAATGTATCAGGCACTACAGGGATGCAAAAACTCTGAAAGACACCAGTGTGAAAGGGTATACCCACAACCAATTCCACCACAGTCACAGTGACATACCGGTAAGCCAAAGGAACAGCACAGTATAGGGACTGTGTGAACAAAAACATCTCAACATGTTTGCTACTCACACACTACCTCTACATATACTGGCCAAATTCACATGGTGTGGGACGTGTCTCAGTCTGCCCCTACAAACATATACAGCCAATAGACTACCAGGAACTGGAACAGTATGCACAGGCATATAGAAAAGGAGCCATAACACATACATCTACCCCCCTCCCTACACAGGCCAAATAACATTGACGCACTACATTACTGCACAGTCCTGACAGTCTGTCAACAATCACCAGAAATACACAGACCTCTAAACTGTTCAGAGTCCCACAGAATGTCCAGGCTTTGTCCTCATATATAAGGCCTCTTACACATAACATGTCTGGCAGTCTGATACATCACTGGGATGATATCAGGAATAAAGGCATTAAATAATGATATACCCTACCTATCACCCTCTTACTGCATGACATCTGGACAAAGCCTGACATACTTGGGGGACAGAGGCCCACAAACAGGGGCATATGTGAAATATTGCTGTTATAAACTGAGACAGTTGCTGGTGTAATAGGGTTTGTTGTAATATATATTTTTTTGAGGGACATGAAGTCAGAAACACAAATGGATGATATAATTTACTGACTGCAATCCCCACAGTATGATACTGATTTTCCAAAGACAAAATATGTCTGAGGAACACACCAAACATGAGGGTCCAAAATCTGGCTATTCTACAGATAGCCCTACAGTTGAGAGTTATGTCAACCACATAACACTGTCAGACTTAAAATCATGCAGAAAAGCCATGCCCACACAAACCTTGTTAAACTAGCTTTAATTCAACTGTATAACAGCAATACTCACATTCGGTCCTTATGTCTGGAATATTCTCCCCCAGTTTATTGGGCTGTCACCACAGTTTTCATTGTAAGAGGTATTTCCAACTACCCTCTTTGATGCTGTTGTTCACACACTTCCATGAAGTCCTCCTCACAGGCAAGGAAAAGGGCCAATGCCCACATGAAGTACTCAATTATAGGAGTGTGTTGCCATGCCATTGGCTATAGGAATAACACCACAGCTGTTCTGCATGCAATTAGCAAGTGGGGGACACCAATTCATGCACAGGTCATCAGCTGCTCATGAGCATTACCTACAAAAGGCAAGCTGCTGCCTATGCAAAACAGATGTATACCATACATCTGGGAGAGAGAGATAGAGAGAGAGAGAGAGAGACACACACACACACACACACACACACACACACACCAAGAAGCCAAGCTACACATAGTGGAATAAAACCAACCATACTTGGCAAAAAAGGTATGTCAAACAAGTAAGCATGTAATAGAATGCAGTAGGGGGTATGTGATAATGGGAAATATGAAGTTCAACAAATATGTCTCAACAAGACTTGCTGTACTGATATATTGCTGATCAGAACCTATGGCCCTAGGAACTGGGTCTATCTGCAGTGAAATAGATTACAGCTCAGGCCTCAGAGTCACCCCAGGAAAGGATGGCTCACATATTATTACTACTGGAGTGTGTGTTGAACAATACCAGCTACTGGGATGTTGTAGATATTCATATTTTAATTGTGAATGCAACTATGATATACAGGTCTGTCACTGAAATGTGAGAGACCTATACATGGTATTTGCATAGTGAAATACTATTGCAGATGTGTGTACTGAACTGCATGTGATATACTGAGCTTTTACCATTCAAATGTCCAGTGTTATGCACACTGACCATATGTGTGCCTCATATTTGTAGTCATGTACTCATAGAGTTGTGTTATGTCTGGCAAATCATTGGCAACCTGTGAAGACTGACATTACAACATCTCCTTCCCTTTCTTTTGGCTGTTCCCATCAGGGGTCGCCATAGCAGATCATCTGTCTCCATTTCCGCCTGTCCTCTGCATCTTGCTCTGTCACACCAATCACCTGCATGTCCTCTATCACCACATTCATACACCTTATCTTAGACCTTCCTCTTTTCCACTTACCTGCCAGCTTCATCCTTACCATCCTTTTCCCAATATACTCAGCATCCCTCCTCAGCACATGTCCAAACCAACATAATCCTGCTACTCTCTGGCTTGGTCTCCAAACCATCCAACCTGGGCAGATCCTCTAACATACATATTCCTAATCCTGTCCACCCTCGTCACATCCAGTGCAAATGTTAACATCTTTATCTTTGCCACGTCCATCTCTGATTCCTGCCTTTTTGTCAATGCCACTGTCTCCAAACCATATAACATAGCTGGTCTCACTACCATCTTGTAGACCTTCCCTCTCACTCTTAATGGTACCTGTCTGTCACAAATCACTCCTAACACTCTTCTCCACCTTCCACATCCTGCCTGTACTTTCTTCTTCACCTCTCCCCCACACGCGTCATTACTCTGAACTGTTGATCCCAAGTATTTAAACTCATCCACCTTTGAATCTCTACTCACTACATCCTCACCATTCCTCTACCCTCAGTCCCATTCACACACATATATTCTGTCTTAGTCCTGCTGACCATCATTCCTCCCCTCTCTAGAGCATATCTCCACCTCTCTAGGGTCTCCTCAATCTGTTCCCTACTCTCACTACAGATCACAATGTCATCTGTAAACATCACAGTCAAAGGGGACTCCTGTCTGATCTTGTCTGTCAACCTGTCCATCTCCACTGCAAATAAGAAAGGACTCAGAGCTGAACCCTGATGTTATCCTACCTCCACTGTAAATGCACCTGTCACTCCCACCGCAGAACTCACCACTGTCACACTACCCTTGTACATATCCTGTAACACTCTTACAGATTCCTCTGCCACTCCTGACTTCCTCATACAGTACCACAACTCCTCTCTAGGCACCCTGTCATATGCTTTCTCTAAGTCCACAAAGACACAACGCAACTCCTTCCGACCTTCTCCGTATCTCTCCATCAACACTCTCAGAGCAAACATCGCATCTGTACTGTTCTTTCCTGGCAGGAAACTATACTGCTTATCACTAATCCTCACCTCCCTTCTTAACCTAGCTTCCACTACTCTGTCCCATAACTTCATGCTGTGACTGATCAGTGTTATCCCTCTGTAGTTATTACAGCTCCGCACATCACCCTTATTCTTATAATCAGTGATCAAACACTTTTTCTCCACCCCTCACGCATCCTCTCACTTTCCAAGATTACATTAAACAATCTGGTTAAAAAGACTACTGCAATTTCTCCTAAACAACTCCATGCTTCCACAGGTATGTCATCTGGACCAACAGCATTTCCATTCTTAATCCTCTTCATAGCTGTCCTCACTTCCTCCTTGCTAATCTATTGCACTTCCTGATTCACCATACCCACATCATCCAACCTACTCTCTCTCCCATTGTCTTCATTCAACAGCCCCTCAAAGTACTCTTTCCATCTGCTCAACACAATCTCCTTGCTTGTGAGTGTGTTTCCCTCATTATCCTTTATCACCCTTATCTGCTGCACATCCTTCTGAGCTTGGTCACTCAGTCTAGCCAATTGGTACAGGTCCTATTCTTCATCCTTAGTGTTCAACCTTTCATACAACCCTTCATACGCCTCATCCTTAACCTATGTCACCTCTCTCTTTGCCATGCACCTCATATCCTTATACTCCTGTTTACTTTCTTCATCTCTCTGACAATCCCACTTCTTCATCTGTATACTCCCCTGTACTTCCTCATTCCACCACCAGGTCCCCTTGTCCTCCTTCCTCTGTCCAGATGTCACACCAAGCGCATTTCTAGTCATTTCCTTTACTAGCTGTGCTGTAGTTACCCAGATATTTGGTAACTCTTCACTGCCACCCACTGCCTGTCTTAACTCTTCCCTGAACTCAACCTCACAATCACCCTTTTTCAGTTTCCACCATTTGATCCTGGGTGCTGCCCTCACACTCCTCCTCTTCTTCTTGATCAACAACGTTATCCCACAGACCAACAATCCATGCTGTCTAACTACACTTTCCCCTGTCACCAATTTACAGTCTCCAATCTTTTTCAAACTAGCCCTCCTGCATAGGAGATAAACTGCCTGTGTGCGTCTTCCTCCACTCTTGTATGTCACCCTATGCTCCTCTGTCTTGTTAAACATGTATTCACCACAGGCGTGTCTATCAGTTGCAAATTCCACCACCATCTCACTTTCTGCTTAACACCATACCTACCCATCACTTCCGTATCCCCTCTGTTCCCTTCACCAACATGCCCATTGAAGGCTGCTCCAATCACCATTCTCTTACTCTTGGGTACAGTCATCATCACGTCATCCAACTCACTCAAAGATTTTTCTCTCTCATCCATCGCACTTGCAACTAGTGGAGCATATGCACTAACAACAGTCATCATTACACCATCAACTTCCAGCTTAATTAACATCACTCTATCCAACACTCTTTTCTCCTCCAAAAACACCCTTGCCATACTGTTCCTTCAGGATAACCCCTACACCATTTCTCCTTCCATCCACACCATGATAGAACTATTTGGACCCAACTCTGATACACCTTGCCTTACGCCCCTTCCATCTGGTCTCTTGCACACACAATATATCAACCTTCCTTCTGTCCATCATATCAGCTAGCTCTGTCCCCATGCCAGTCATACTGCCAGCATTAAAAGTTCATACCCTCACTAACACACATCTAGCCTTTCTCCTCTCTTCCTGCCATATGAGCATTGGACATCTTCTAGGGTATGTCTGTAAATGCAAAGGTTACTGTGCTATCAAATGACTTAAGTGTGTTACAGCAATATTAAGAAAGTGTCACTAATTTTGGCCCATCACCCCCCCCCCCATGTATGTGTGGCATCCTCCAGATGTCCTGCTCTAACAGGTTGACAGGAATGACTGAGCAACAAGAGTGTAAATACAGTGTGCCATACTGACATAGAACAGAAATGTATATCAGGAATTACCTGTGCACATCTATGTATGAGTAAGTGTGCCTGGCTACCTCATAACAACAGACATAGGATGCAAAATGTCAGGTAAATAAGCAGTACATGTTGTACATGTGTGTAATCTCAGTGTCTGTGCATCCAACAGAGTTAGATTTCTACAGCTACTGGCTGTTGCATTGCCCTGACACAGACATGGGTACTAGAATAAGCATGATTATCAGGTTGAAATTTTTATAGGTGTCCAACTGTGTTAGGACCTTGTGTCCATGCCTACTACAAACACCCATATGACCACCAACATAGCTGTATGGACTCAGCAATACCATACCTGTAAAACCTATCTCCACCAAAGTAGAGTAATCCCCTTTGCTGGACAGCAGCAATACACAAACCACATAATTGGTCACTATGTTGACTGTACAGGTCAGAGTAGGAACAGACATCAACTTGGCAGCGAGTCAACCTTTATCTGAACGAGAATATATGGTCCCAGGTGGATTATGGTAACGCTGACTATGAGTACAAATTAGACACATCCACCAAGGGCAATCACAAGGCCATCTTCACACATGTCTGCAATCTCAGAGGTGACAACACAACCCACCCTGTAATGGTGGTCAATCACACCACATACACACACGCCATAGCTATAGGCAAACTGCTGCGGACAGGTTTAGGTCAAACATCACTCCCCCAGCTCACCATCAGTGTAGGTGGATATGCACAGCACCCAGACCCCTCCCCTCATCATCAGGGAGCATGTGCATACTGCCTAATCAACGTCAACAAAAGCAAGTCTCCAAGGGATCTGAGAACATTCTGCAGCCTACATGAACTCAGGCATAGTCTTCCAGCTCCAGTACACACTGTATGCAAGCAAAGCCTGAGCACCATTGACATCCCGTCTGCAAGGTAGATGGCCACTGCAATGTACTGGCCCTCAGTGGGGGAACAGGACACATCAGGACCAAGAGTGCAATGCAGGTTCATACTATGTTGATAGATGACAGGGGTAGGATGTGGTTGTAGGTGGTGGCTAATGATAGGCAATATTGATCTGCTGGCTCTGTAAATAACTCTGGGCAATGTCTGAGGTCCTGTGATGTGTTTCCCTGTTTATGGCTTCCAGGCGCCATGCAGCATCAACCAGCATACACTGCTGAGGAAAATGTAGCCATTACAGAAGCGATACTACAGCACCATGCGGTGCTATTTGGCCAGAGCCAACAAAATCTGTGGGAGCGGACTGCCCTGTAGGATGACCTTCTCCATGGAGTGAACAGCTTGGGCTACCATGGCCACACATATGACCAGGTCCGGCATCGGGCAACTGACCTGATACGTTGTGCCTGGCAAAGGGCTGCTGCCATGGCCAGGGACTGTGCTGCCACAGTGAGGGTCCTGCTATGCAGGCCTCACTTACACCAATGGAGGAGCTCCTTGCCAACCTTGGGGCAGCCCCCACACAACAACCAGTCGTGGAGGTGGGTGGCACCCAGACAACAGGAGAGGAGCATCCAGGTAAGCCGACATTGCACATCAATTTAAGCATGTAGCAGTCAAACTGTCTTCAATAGAGTATCTAGATGCATATGTCAGTTCAAATTGCATTTGTGGGTGGGGTTAAGTAAAGCACACAAGTGCACATCTATGGTGAGGGATAGCAAATTGTGTACTATCATAGCTTGTACTGTACCTGTGCAGATACATAGCATTCATCTTGTACCAATGCCAAATGTGAGTCTGCTGACAATACCTCTCCCCCACAACTACATAGATACCTCTGGTCTGCATGTGGGACAGCAGCCTAAAGCTGGTGAGTATAGTATTTTCCTGTTGTGGTTACCAGTAACCCACAGATGTTAAAGTCATGCATGTGACCATGCACACAACTGTTACTCTCAGCTATTTTGCAATATCTGCATGTTCACTTGTGCTGGAGTTAACTGCATTGCATCACAGTGGTCATCACAGGGGCCTATTTGTAGGAGATGTCACATATCAAATAAGCCAGACTTTATCTATGTTTGTACATAGAGGTTATAGTAAAGACTTGATCAACGGATCTGTAAATAAAATAATTGGTACCAACTTCTCTAAAGATAATAATAGGAGTAAGTATGTTATGAATAGAAATAAATCCAATAGTGGAGAAAAAATGTTTTTTGTTACCACATACAATATTTTAAGTGGACAGATTTGGGAAACAGTTAAATATTATTGGCAATTCTTAATGAATGATGAATTGTTGACTAAAATTATTTGTAGTACACCCTGTGTTGCCTATAAAAGAGGGCAAAATCTGGGGGATAAATTAGTGAAGGCTTACTTTATATTACCTGCAGTAAATGTCTCCATTTCTTTAAGATGTAAGGGCACTACACCGTGTAATAATTGCAATATATGTTGCCATATAGTATCTAGTTTTTATAGAATCAATGAGAAAATATTTATTCCAAATACTACTTTTTGTTGTGACATGGAAGGTGTAGTGCATTGTCTGAGACATCCGTGCAACCTATTCTATATTGGGGAGACCAAGAGAAAATTTAGAATTAGGTTGCAGGAACATAGAGACATTAAAAAACAGAAATTGGAAAGCCCTATAGCTTTACCTTTCATGCAGAAACATCATGGTGATAGTAGCTTGTTACAAGCAACAATTTTAGAAAAAGTTTTTGTAAGAAAGTGGGATGAGAGATTGATTAAGAATGTATTAGCATATAAAGAAACTGTTTATTTTAAAATTTGATATTTTTACACCAAGGGGGTTGAACAAAGAAATTAATTGGAAATGTTTGCTTTGAACTGTAGCAATTAGTTGATGTAATTGTTTTATTGATTGTTTTATTAATTAATTAATTGTGTGTCAAGGGGTATATATATATATATATATATATATATATATATATATATATATATATATATATATATATATATATATACACATATATATATATATATATATATATATATATATATATATATATCTATATAGGTTCTAACAAAAAAATGTACTCTGAAGGCTGGTTTGGCCGAGGTGCTAAGACCAATAAAAGTTTGGATCTGGTTCCTGTTGTCGTTTTCTACATTTTGGTTTGCTGTGTTGGTTCCTGATATCACATATCTGCAGCATACCTCATAACCTGTCATTGCAGGAAATCTGGACAAAGACTGACAAAATAGGGGCACGGAGCCCAAAACTAGGGACATATTTTATAAATTAGTGTTATACAGTGCATATAAATGGTGTATACACACCTGTTAGAATGCCAGGTATTTGTGAAATACAAAAATGAGAGCACAATAACACATTTCTGAATTCTTCCAACCTTTCATGTGACCTATAACCTGTACAATCCAATTGTAAAACAAACACATCTGGTAGGAGAACAATTATGACACATACAAAACTTACAAGAAGCTAGATGCGTATGTGTGCACAGGCTGAAGCTAATACTGTGTTGAAGCAACTTTCGATATTATTACAGCATTATGTCTTCCTTCTTGGGTACACACCTGCCATCAGTTACAGAGACTCTTTGATTAACAGCAAATAACAGTCACCTGTCCTAACAGGATCATCCTAAATTTACTCAGTTGTCTGCTACAGCAACAGCCATAGTTCACATACAGCTTATGAAGCAGCAAAGGTATCTCATTTGTGAAAGGTATCAGCCCAGAGAAGGGTGCACACACATTTCCACAGCATTGCATATACCATGGAACACAGTGAAGACAGTCATCACATGGTGGTGGAAATATGGGTCAGCAGTGACATTGCAAATAACTGGACATCCCTTCAAATGTGTGGAAAAGACAAGACCCAAACTGGTCAGGGAGGTTGCTAGGAGACCTACAGCAACACTACCGGAGTTGCAGAAATCACTGGCAAGTACCGGTTGTGTACTACATGTAACAACAATCTCCCATATTCTAAACATGTCTGGCCTATGGGGTAGGTTTGGAAGATGGAAGCCTTCTCACACACAGAACAACATCCAGGTCTGGCGGATTTCTCAAGAAAAATACATCAGGTCCCCCAATACCATGTGGGGAAATGTGTTATGGTGTAATGAGACCAAGGTTGCACTTTTTGTCCACAATGCCAAAAGGTTTGTTTGGCACAAGAACAGCACTGTGCATCACCAAAAGAACACCATCCCTATGGTGAAGCATGGTGATGGCAGTGTTCTGCTTTGGGGTTGCTGTTCATAAGCTGGAAGTGGGCCTGTAGCCAAGGTGGAGGGGATTAGGAAGAGTTCAAAATACCAGTCCCTTTTGGCCTGGAATTGTCATGTGTCTGCTAGAAAGCTGTGGATGGAGAGGACTTACATCTTTCCCCACAACACTGACCCATACCATACATCAAAATCCATAAAAGAATGTCTTCACCAGAAGTCAATCAATGTTTTGGAAGGGCCCAGCCACAATCCAGGCATACAGCCAATAGAGAATCTGTGGGGTGCCCTGAAGAGGCCTGTGCAGAAGTGATGGCCTTGCAATCTGACAGAGTTGGTGGGCTTCTGCAAGGGAGAGTGTACAAATATTGCTAACTTGAGATGTGCCATGCTGATACACACCTTCCCAAGAGGACTGACTGCTGTTATGAAATCAAAAGGTGCTTTAACAAAGTATTAGTTTAAGGATGTGCACAGTCATGCAACCAGCCTATTGTATGTATTTCAACTTTTACGTTAACCCTAACCGATGTGTTTGTTCTTCATTTGGATTGCACAGGTTATATGTCACATTAAAGTTGGGAAATGTTATCACATGATTTCTGCAGTCTCATATTATATATCAGACAAACCTAGCATGCTAACAGGGGTATCTACACTTATAATGTCCACTGTAAGCTTAGAATGTTTTTAGCATAACTGGTTCTGTTGTAACATACCAGTACTGCAGGTTTTGAAGTGTGGGACTCAAAATATGTCATTAAATAGTGACACCAGCCCTTATGTCTTCCCAGTAATGTGTTAGACAAATACAGGATTTATGACGAACAGACCAGAAATATGAGCCACACATGTAGACATTCAGTGACACTCTGCACAGTTGAAAGGTATGTTCTGTAGGAATTGCCACTGTGCTATACAGGTGAACAGCAATTATGTGTACATGGGTGCAGTATGTGCTATTTGAAGGCCCATCACCTACTAACACTACTCACATATCACAGAGGTGTACATAAGTTGTAACAGGAAGTAGAAAGGACTGCACTGCATGATGTTGAGAGCCTGTCCAGGATGTATATGTAGTGGTTTGACTGTGTTGTGAATGTCACCAGCTAGCTATTGTGAAGTCTGTGTAATGCCTGTCTGCCACCTCACCTGTATGTGTGTGCATGCATGTGTGTGTGTGTGTGTGTGTGTGTGTGTGTGTGTGTGTGTGTGTGTGTGTGTGTGTGTGTGTGTGTAGCAGCAAACAGTATAGTGCAGGTATTAATTTACATATGTTGTCTTTCCTCCACAGGTGGTCATGGTGGTCGCAGTCCCTCCAGCTTAGTATCTGATGTCAGTATCTATGCAAACTCTGGCAATGATGATGGTCATAGTCAGGCACAGGTGGTGTTGTCAGAGGCTGAATATGTGCCATTGGTCGGCATCCCACACTCATCCACAATGTCCCCGCATACAGTCACAATGGCCACACATGCTCCGCCCCCAGCAGCTGCAGATGATGGACAGTTGACAGGTGATGGCATGGAACAGGCTAGTGTGGTGACTATGCCAGGTGTGAGTGTAGACACTGTCCATAGCCAGAGTGCAGGCAAGGTCCCACACAGGTGGATGGACAGGGGTGCTCACAGGAGGACTGCTGCTCATCAAGCTGTCGCATGTGCCACAGCAGGTGTCCCCAGACACATGTTTTGGGCTGTCATGGATGCACAGGCACATAGTGAATGCAACAGCAGACAAATACTCAGGGTGGTGGATGCAACTCTTCCTGGTTTATGTGGTGACATACGTGACCTTGTTGAGGCCATATGCCAAAATACTGAGGCCATGAATAGGTATTGGGTGAGACCTTGGCAATCCTCGACTGTGGCATGTCTGTGCTAGAGCATGTGGTGGGAGATGGGCATCGGCCATGTGGATGTAGATCAGCACCAACATCAGCTGAGAGTCTATGGGGCCATGCACCCTCACACTCCTGTAGTGGCAGTGACACCAGCAATACCAAGGGGGGGGGTTGCTGTCCACATCACAACAGAGCAGGGCATGGGCATGTGTTCCTGGCTGGTCCCATCAGGGACACAGATCCAGCAGACAGCCATCACCATCAGGAAGCAATACTGCATCTGGCCTTGGGTCTGGTGGTGTCACTGAGTCCCCTGGCAGGACCAGTTCATGTGTCTATGGCCAGAGATGGTGAACTGGACACCCTGCCAAGTACGGTCCACACACGTCAAACATACCCCTGTGTAGGGCAGCCAAATGGCGTGACTGTGCACACACACACACACACACACACACACACACACACACACACACACACACACACACACACACACACACACACACACACACACACACACACACACACACAATCTGTATCACAGACAAGTCACCTCCACAGCACCTCTGCACAGCCCATCTATAGGATACCCCTCCAAACACACACATCGATGTTAACCGTATGGCCCAGCCTAGGCCTCTGGCAAACCCACATCACACCCTGTGCATATGATGATACCTGTGCCACATCCCTGTCATCCATACCATCGATGCAGGGACAGGCTAATATAGGTCTGATGCACTGGGTGAATATAGTACAATGTAGCTATGTTATACTGTTTAAGGTGCTGTCTGCTTGCATTTGTTATGGGTACACATAAAGTTGTATGTACCTTATTAGCCATGATGCATTATTGCTATTAGTACCACTGACTGAATGTAGTCTGAAATGCTGTATTCTGTTTGTTTTCCAGGTGTCTGTGCATCAACCGTGTCATAGCCGAGGTACAGCTTTATATGTATGTTTACCAGGTGTGTATGCATGCAACAGTGTGAGATGGATACTGTTGTCAGACAGTGTGACCTGTTGTACATACCCCTTGTCACAGACAGGTAGCCTTCAGACATGTCACCTCAGTGATGTGTAGTACCACAGGCTCATACATGTGAAACAGGTTATTGGAGTACTGTCAGTAGGTCCCTCACCAGCCTAGACATTATATTGATCGAAACAGATTCACGTGTCAGCACCTGTTGCCCCTGCCATTTCTTTCCCATAGACTCAACCCTGATGCAGATGGTGAGGGCATGCATGATACTGTGTATGACAGGTTTTTCGTATGTATTCCTGAGTTCACAGGGTGGAACAGCGAGACAAAATGGTATATCCTTTGCATACAAACAGTAAAGACTGACACAGGGGATATGCATACAGTAACACAAATACAGTTGGCAACTGACAGATTCGTAAACCTACATATCCACTTTAATATACTATAGTGCTACATACACATGACATGCCCCACATAGATTATATGCATGGGACATAGCCCACTACCTCTTACAACATGTAATGTTGTGAATGCCTTCATAGATGGTGATATAGCCCACCAGGAATAACAACTGGAGTCATCTATTGCTTCTATAAGCCTGGACAAGTGATAGGATAACAGATGTTGTATCAGCATGATGTTTCAGTTAGGTATGATGTCTGATGCTGGCATGTGTGTCAGTACATTAACTGTGACCTATTTGTCAACAATATCACATACATGGCCATTGTTAGGGGACACAGACCACATATTGGTTGCAAACATCAAGATATTCCATAGACATCTGTACAGATGACTGCACTGGTCTGTACAATGGTTTAATGTGCTGCATGTGAGGCAGATGCCATTAACATGCTATATAAAGTAATGCCACCATGAGGTGGTAAACAGGCGTGGATGGTACACACATCAAAATGGTATAACCCACTGAGGATATGATTCTCAACACACACACACACACACACACACACACACACACACACACACACACACACGCAGTTGCCAGTATTGAGATTAGAACCCCTACCTATCTAGTTATTTCTACTATAGTGTTACACAATTTTCAGACACGCCACAGAGCTTATATTAATTCACCTTGCCCCAAAGTACTTCTAAGGTGAATGACATCAGCAGGCCTTGTAAAGTAGGGTGATGGGAAGTGTACAGGGTGGTACACAACACAAAATGGTACAACTCGCAGAGGATATGATTCTTACATACAAACACACACACTTACTTGCCAGTATTGAGATTATAACCCCTGCCTATCTAGTGATTTGTACTATACTGTTACACAGTTATTGCACGCGCTACAGAGCTAACTGGGCTGACAACTGGCCAAAGGTGCTGATAAGGGGAACGACATCAGCAGGACTGATAAAGTAGGGCACTGGGTGGGAAACTTATCAAAATACTTCTTACAAACATACACGCACACTTATACACCCACACACACATATTTTCCAGATCTGAGATTAGAAACCCTGCCTACCTAGTGATTTGTACTATAGTGTTATGCAGTTATAACACATGCTACGGAGCTTACTGGGCCGATAACTGGTCAAAGGTGCTGATAAGGGGAATGACATCAGCAGGGACTGATAAAGTGGGGCACTGGGAAGTGTTGTGGGTGGGAATGGCCTAAAACTATTTCACCTACAAACAAACAAACACACACTCCCTCATTCTTACACACACAACTATCACACACACTTGCCAGGATTGAGAATAGAACCCCTACCTATCTAGTTATTTGTAGTGTTACATAGTTATTGCACATGCTACAGAGCTTATAGGGGTGATAGGTGTCCACGAGTACTTCTAAGGTGAATGACAGCAGCAGATCTTGTGAAGTAGGGCAATGTGAAGTGTACTGAGTGGGAACAGTCTCCTAATACTTAGACCTACAGACACACACACACACACACACACACACACACACACACACACACACACACACACACACACACACACACACACACACACACGCACACGTGATGTGATATTATAAACCCAACCTCAGTGCTGTTACACAATGGAGCTCACCTTCTATGCTGGCATGTGCAACTGTTTACAACTGGTATGCCACTGTCCACAACAGGACATCACTGTATGCCATTCAGGGTATCTGTGTGTGTGACTCACTCTGTCTACCCCTGTGTCTCTCTTTCTCTCTCTATCACTGTCTGACTCTCACTTCCCCACATCTATGTGTATGTATGCTTGACATGTCTTATTATCTGTTGCCCATATATATGTGTGGGTATCTCAGGCAACAGATGAAGATATATCACATATGGGCCACCAACAGCTAGCTGAGGGTAATGCTTTCTGATGTGTGTGTGTAGGGACAGTTAAGGTATACATAGCTGTCTGTATGCACAGACATATATACACAATACAGTCATATATTCTGATGTGGGTTCCAACATATCCTGTGATTCTGTATGTGTAGGAGCATGCCCAGTGTGACCTTCTATAGTTAGAGTGGGATTCCATTCCAGAGATAGGTGTACTCCAGTCCAGGGTTTTGTGTGCCACAGCCATACCTCTCAGGAGTATACAGGACTTTCCTCAGGGTACTGGGTTTGTTTAGCAGACATTTTCTGACATATCTGTAGTCTGACAGTGCAATGTATTGTGTCATTACCTAGTGCTAGACATCCTCAGATCATCACAGTGCTTTAACAGAGGAATACTAGTTTTATGATGCATAGACCAATATTATGAGGGCAGCTATGTACATTCTTGCCCAACAAGGCAATTTGTGAGGTGTGGCTACAGCCAGTTGAGTGATGACGGGCTGTGTAAACAGTCCAGCAACCTGGTGATATACTGGCTGGGGATCTCCTGCTTGTGTGGTAGCTTTCTAACCTGACAAGTCATATCCTTGCATGGGCATACCTCTCACCTGTACATTTTTTTGGCAGGTTGTCCAGATGTTTGGCTAGAGGTTTCATCCTGTCTACGTAAACTTGTGTTTTTATGGCAAGTTAGTTACATATTATTGAAGAGTGATGTTACAAAATAATGACAGACATTACTGTTTCAGACTACATAATCTTCAGACAATTCCCACTACTGCAAACCCCTCACCCTACCAACTTTCTCAGTATGTAAGGGCGATATTTACAACACATGCCTATCATTGTGCCTTTGTTCCACTTTTATGTCTGCCCTTGTCCAGACATCTTGCTGCCAGAGGTTGGGATTTATGGGTCTGGGTACAGAGTGCATTCTACTGTGCAGGCATGTCCATTGTATGTAAAAGCAAACATAAGAAAAAAGGATTATTGAGAATAACCACTGGCAACAGTAACAAAAAGCACTTATATTCACAAACGCCTTGGCACCTCAGGTACACATCCTTCAAGATGTCCCTTATATGTGTAGTCTATTCCACATAGCACTGTGACTTCCAGGTATGTCAGTGGCAGAGCAGTGGGTGTCACTGACATGCATAACAGTTGGCACTGCAGTTATCTGCACATGGCCCTATCAAAGACAGCACTATACCTAGGGTACTACGAGACAACTGCCAGGAGAACATGCTGGCCAGATCCTGACAGTATTAACCACACATACACATAGCTCATTGACCCCTGCATATTGTGGACAGGCAACATGTTTTCATGTGTACTGGTACAACCCTGCCAATGTGTGATATGCTGTTATTTCCCTGCAAACATGCATGTTACCTCATTTGTGGGGGTATATGTCGGAGGCACACATGTCAACTGTACACATTTGCACAGACTGTGCTGATATTTGCTTTACATTTTGGTTCCATTTACCATACTATTGTGCCCTGTCTTGGGGACTAGAGACATATCAGTAAAGAGCACAGGTCAGATTGTAATGGCATACCTTTGAGTTTCAGACTGCTTACCCTTCATAGCCTTACTGCAACTGTGGGTCCTGCTGTGCTATCACTGTGTGAGTCTGTAGGGGATAATTCAACATTACCACCATTTGTGTGCCTTTACCAGACATTTCTCTCTGGTTTTCTACAGCTGACTTGCTGTGTGGGTGTGAGGGGTGGATATGGGACCCCCACACTGACATCCATGCCTGTGACCTATGACTCCCAGTCAGTTGTCCCCATACATATAGTGCAGTGGGATTTGCCACCTTGGGTACTACTCCATAATGTGTGGAAGCCAGTTTTGGCCAGACATTTCCTAGTGTCCCACATAGCTGTCAGTTGTGTGCTGCTATCCCAGTAGGCCACCCTATTCCCTTGCATGCATGTGGTATTACCATAGATATACTAGCAAAACATACTAATCCATTCATTTATTGTTAAGAAGACTGACTTACCTTGTGCTTGCAGCAGTTGTGAGGACGGTGCTTGAGGGCCACCTATGTTGCATGCACACAGTACACTGCCTATACAGGGTAAGTTACAGGTAATGTGATGTGTGTGTCATCCATTTTACAGTGTGTGCGAGTCAGAAAGAGGTGTCAGTCCCTGGGGTCCTACAGTGTCAGTGTGTGTGCTACGTGTTGCTTCTTTGCCAAGGCCTGAGCATACTGTGCATGCCTCCATCTGCCTACAGGAGCAGGCTCAGGGGCCTCCTCCTCTGAGTCCCTCTGTACCTGTGGGGACCTTGGCAATGGTGGTGGGTTGTGTGGCCCTTCCCCATGCTGTTCCTGCTGCAGCTGTTTCCACAGGATCATATTGCGCAGCAGGGCACATACTATGAACATGTGTGCTCATGTGGCTGGAGAGCACTGCAAGGCTCCACCAGATATGTCAAGGCAGTGGAACCATGACTTGAGCATCGCAAACACATGCTCTATAATGATCCTGGTTTGTGCGTGTGCCTCATTATGTCATTCTTGTATGGGTGCGTGTGCATTTCTAATGGGTGTCATCATCCATGGCTCCAGTGCATAGCCAGCATCCCCCACTCAATGGCCATATGGGATGCCCCCACTGGCAAATGTTGCTTCATTTCTACAAACTATTGCATTTACTCCTAGTGCTACATTAGTTTTTAAGAATTGTTTTCTGCTCTGCTTACAGGGCTTAGATAACTGTGTTTGCTGAAAGTTGCTTTATCTGTATAAACTACTGTATTACAGTTTTTTAAGAATGTTTTCTGCTTTGCTCACAGGGCGTAGTTAACTGTGTTTGCTAATACTTGCTTTTTCTGTACAAACTACAGCATTTACTTTTAGTGCTACATTAGTTGTCTAAAAAGTAGTATCTACTCTGCTTTCAGGGCTTAGTCAGCTGGGTATACTGTTATTGCTACACTGGTTATTTCTTGTCTGTATTATTCCTCACTTATCCTTCTGATTCTCTAGGGTTTTTCTAGGTCTGGTCTCTCATATGTCTTTTCTTACTTTCTTGGTATAACCTTTTGTGTGTGTTCCCCCTTATCTCTTGCAGCTTCTCCCGATGGGCTAAACACAATGTGGTCATCCCCTGCCCAACAGCCTCACCCAGAAAAATACCTTGTGAAAGTGTTATAAATCTGCTTAAGTTACCTGCCTGAAGCAGCTCCAAAAACAAACTAAAAAAACAGCTTTCTAGCTCAACTGTAGGTGTTCATTCTACTGTAATTGTATGTGTTTTTAAGACTATCTGCTTTTTAAAAAGCGAACTGCTCCTTATTATTTAAAGTATTACTAAATGGTAGGTGAGCACACATGCAGGTTAGTTTTTCTGGCTGTAGCAACTTTCTTTGGCCACCAGGAGGCAACACAACACCAGCAGTCTACCATATTCCTTGTTATTTTAACTAACAATAGTACTAATAGCTTTTAGTTTAATGTCATTTTAACTCTCAGTAGTTCCAGTATATGTAGGTTTAATGTTGCCAGTCACATTCTAGAGTGCTATTTAGCCCCTATGTGTCTTCTGTACCCTTTGCCTCCTGTTTTTAAATTTATATCTGCAACATTTCCATCTCTGGCTTGCTCTCTTCTTACCTATTCCGCTCTGATTTTCACAGTTGCTTCCTTTCTGATTGTTATTTTCAGTGCTGTTTCACACTGCTGACCTGGCCGTGTCTGCTCCATTTGCCCTCGCTCTGCTCAGGCTCACTCCGCTCCACTACCCTACCCCCATTCCTACCCACCCCATTACAATTTCCTTTATATCATCCACTCCCTCCCTTTCCTTCACCAACATCCACTGACAAGCTGCTTCCTGTCAGTCTCCAAATACATCACTTCCTTCCCCTAATATTACACCCTGTCTATAACCCTCTATAACTTCCTTCCCCAACATCCACTGACAAACTACTTCCTGTCAGACTCCAAATACATCACTTCCTTCCTCTACTATTAATCCCTTTCTATAACCCCTACACCCTCCATCAAAAATGAAACACCTTATCATTACCACCTCACTCCTTCTTCTTCTCTCTGCTCTAACCTCTTATCACTCACACCTTCCTTATTCGCTTTTATGCTCTCCTACCTCCTATACTTTTGACACTCATTCTACACCTTCCTACTTTCATATCTCCCAGCCCTTTTCAACCTCTCCACCTCTTCTCTTCACAAACTGTCTATATTGCAAATCCACCCTCCTACCTACAAATTTAAACCTAAGTTACATAAACTACATCTATGTACTACTGTACTCCCTCTTCCCACTAATAACTTACTCATATCTGGGGATATCCACCCCAACCCTGGCACCTCCCCCTCTCCCCTCAAACACCCTCCTTATATTTTACCTCCCTTCCTTCCCCAAACACCTCTTACCATACCCAGCCTCTTACACTAAACTCATTCATATCCAAGCACCTGGCAATATACTCTCTAAATATTCAAAGCCTAACCAACAAAATCACCAGTTTCCATGCCTGGATAATGCATACAAACCCTCATATCTTTTCCTTATCTGAAACCTGGCTTAAGCCACATATCACTAACAATGAAATTCTCCCACCAGGCTATAAATCTATCGCTCATATAGAGTCCCAAAAAAAGGGGGTGATGTAGCCATCCTCCACTCCAATAGCCTCAACCTCTCACCTTTCCCCACACCCATCCCTGCCTTTCACCCAGCTGAACTCATCATCCTTAATTGTCACCTTAACCCTCACAAAAAATTAGCTGTTGCCGCCATCTATATCCCTCCTGGAAACAATTCATCCACTTTAGAGAATATCTTATCCTGGTTTTGCCACAATATTCCCCATGAAACCCTCATCTTAGGTGATGTTAACCTAGATTGGTCTAAACTTAAAACTGACTCTACAACTCAGCATTAATCTGCATGGTTTCCATCATCCACCCGCCTCCATAAAAACTCATCTTCTGGCTCCATAATTGACTGGATACTCACCAACTCCCCTCACCACTACCACAACCTCACTACCCTACCAGACCAACTTAGCAACCACCTCCCCACCTCAGTCCTTAGATACACCATCCAACCCCCCAAATGCCACCTTTATAGCGATTGCCGAAAACTATCTAATTTTAATGTAGTCCAGTTCAACACTATTCTATCCACCATTGACTGGTCCATCCTTAAATAAATCCCTCTCAATGATGCAGTTACTAGGTTTACTAGCATCTTCCTGAATACCCTGAACTCCCTTGCTCCCTCTAGGAAGATTATAATAAAACCCAGTTATGCTCCTTGGCTCTCAAAAGAAACTAAGTCCTTTATACTAAAAAGAGATAGAGCTTGGAAAGCCTGGATCAAAACAAAGGAATTACCTCTGCTACATAATTATAGACACCTCAGAAATCTCACAAAAAACAAACCAATAATGACAAAAAGTCCTTTTATAACTCTGTCCAATTCAATAACAAATCCAACTCTTGCATGTTCTGGTATACTATTAACAAAATTCTCTCTCCAGGCTACCGCTCAACTCATTGCCCCCACCCAGGTACATCTCTGGAAACTGCTACTCTTCTCAATAAACACTTTATTGAAACCATTCAAACACTCATACCTTCCAACTGTAACACAACGTCTCTGCCTACCCCTCCCAATCCTTCTAACAAGCAACTATTCTCTTTACATCCAGTTCCTACTTCCTACATCAGATCTCTTCTTTACAAACTCAAACCCTGCTCTCCCTCCACTGACAATCTACTTCTTAACTTCCTCAAACATAACTTCCTCAAACTTGCTGCTGGCTCCATTGCCTGTCCAGTATCTATACTAATCAATAGATCTATTCAGGAATCCACCGTCCCTACCCTATGGAAATCCTTCTTCACTATTCCCCTGCATAAATGTGGAAACTATACAGACTCATCTAACTACCGACCTATAGCTATTCTATCTTCCCTCTCTAAGATTCTTGAAAAATGTATCCACTCACAACTACTCAACTACCTCCTCCAGCATAACCTTCTTACTTCAGCATGGTTTTCATACCAACCACAGCACAACTACTGCCCTCTTAACCTTTACACATACCATTGCCGAGGCCCTACACAATAACAAACTCATATCATGTCTCTTCTTTGACCTTTCTAAAAGCCTTTGATGCAGTCTCCCATCCCCTACTGCTATCTAAACTTGCAGACATCAATCTGTCTTCTTCTTCCTTTGCCCGGTTCTCCAGTTACGTATCCAGCAGGCAACAAACTGTTAAATGACTCTCTTCCACTTCTCCATTCATACCTGTCCCAACTGGGGTACCACAAGGTTCCATCCTGGGTCCCCTTCTATTTAATGTCTTTACCAATAATCTCTATACTTCTTGTAAACAATCCTCCCTCATCCAATATGCAGATGACTCGACTCTCATCTCCATCTCAGACAATATCTTCAATCTCCACACTCTTACTCAACAGGCCTTCCTATCCACTGAACAGTGGTTGTCCAGGAATCTACTCATTCTCACCCCTAAAAAGACTAAACTCTTATTATTTTACCTCGCTCTCTCTCTCACCTCAAATCCACCTTTACTATTACTTCCTCTAATAACACTGTTATCCAGCCTGAAGCTCACACTAAACTCCTTGGGGTCATCATAGATGATGAACTCAAATTCAACTTGCACATCCTCCAAAGCATAAAAAAGACTCATTAGAAACTTGGTTTACTGTATCACAACAAAAAATGTCTAACTAGAAATGCCGGGCTCTACCTTGCACAAGCTCTTCTCCTCCCCTTCCTTCTATATGCTGCCCCAGTACTCACCAACATCCAAACTACTACTTTAAACAATACTCCAACAAACTTACCACAAGATAACTAGATTTATCACAAACTCTCCATACAATACACATCACTGCCTTGCCCTAAATACTCTCCACTGGTTAGAATTCCCCCATCTTCTACTGCTGTCACAACTTCAAATGTTACACTTCATTCTTTACAAACCTTCATCCTGCCCTGCTCTGTCTTCCTTCATCTTTATCTACACTCCTCCATGGACTCTGCATACCTCTAATCAGCAACTACTACAAATCTACCAACACAAAAAAATAGCTGGCAAACTCTTATATAAACACTCCTTCACCCAAGCCTGGAACAAACTCCCAAGAGACATTTGTTCCATCATTCACCCATCCCACTTTAAAGAAAAACCCAAACTTCATCTACTCAGCTCTAGAATATGTCCTTCTCAAGCCCCTACGTAAGCTCCCCACAACCCTACTATATACCTTTTCAGTCTCTCTGCATACAGCTAAGTACTCCACTGTTGTGGATACTTATTAAACTCTACAATCAATACTGTTGAACTTAACTCTTTTTGTAACTATGTAAATATATATTTTTAGTCTGTAAAACTATTGATATGTATATATCATGAGTTTGCATTTCTGCTTTGTCTCTTTAACATTCTTGTATAACTGATTTTGACCACATGTTTGACTCAGATGTTTGATTCTCTGTAAACTGTTTGTGTTTTTTGGAGCTTTTCTCCTTGGGTCTCCACTGAAAATGGGCCACAAGGCCAGCTGGACCAACCTGGTTAACAAATGTTAATAAATAAATAGAAATAAATAAAATGCCTGGTACAGCTGAGATGAATGCTATATGTGGGAGTCGTGATAGATTCCAGAGCCGCCAGTACACACATTCATGATAATGCCCTGGGCATTGCACATGACCTGGCAGTTGATGGAGGGGAATCCCTTGCAGTTTATGTAGACTCTACCCTGTTCAATGGATGGTGCTTTGATGTGGATGTGCCTGGAGTCTATGGCACCCTGTACCTCTGGGTATTCTGCTACACTGTGGAAAAGACACCTATTGCTGGTCCTCTCCTCACGGGTTTTGGGGAAGTAGATGTGCTCACCGGCATGTGGTAGCATGGCATCCAGGAACTGGTGGAGTGACCTGGATGCAGATGCCTGTGAGACTGCCATGATGTCCCCAGTAGGTCTTTGGAAATTACCTGTAGCTAGAATTCTTAAGGCTACACATACCTTAGTATCCACTGGGATGGGTTCCCCTCTGTTGGCTCTTTGTCTGAGTTGAGGCCAGCACAACTCAGTGATTTGCTGAAGTATGTCTTTGTCCACCCTGTAGTGCTCTAGTATCTCCAGATTATGTAGCCCCTGGTAGGTTATCCTGGGTCTGAACACTCTTCTCCTCCTCCTCAGTCTGTGGTGGTTGTCAGCATTATCCTCCTCTCTGTCCTCAGCCTCTAACACATACAGATAGATCAAAGCAATGGCAGCTCCTAACATTTTTCCAGTTAAAATTCCCCCTCATGTGTACATCAATGGTGCAGAGTTTGTGGGAAAAAACAGACTGTAAGATGTTTCCATAGTTGGCTGACTATGATGCATTCTACCTGCTATCTATGGAATTTGTTCTTGTTTATTTTTATTCTGCTATTTTCCTTTTTTTCCCTTCCCATTTCTGCCCATTTTAAGCCCCGAGGCATGCCGTGCAAACCCGGTGCCCAAATGTAAACAGTCCTGCTATTTCCATTTTCTTTCTTTTTTTTTAGACAGGGTGCGCACCGAGCAAACCTGTTTAGTTAATGTAAACATGAAGAAATGGCCCTCCCTGGACACGAACACACTCTTCATTTCATGGAATAAGTCAATACAGCCTCAGACACACCCCCTTGCTTAGCTGTGCTTAGCTAAGCTTATCTGTGCACCACAGGGCTCCAATATGCTTACAACATGCCTGACACACACCCTTTTCATGTCTGTTGCTCCTCCTAGTTACACGATCATGCTATAGCACCTACATGTTTAGGTGCAGTTTGGCACTTAGAAGATTTTTGTGAGTCAGTACATTTCCCTTCATTTGCACACCCCACTGCCTTAGTCCATAGTTACTGCACTACCACAGAGCCTTTCCCCTTGACAACCACTGTTCCCTGGTATTGTTTTATATATTTGGCCACTGGCATGCCTAAAGAGCATAATACATGCTTTTTTTGGAGCTGTCATGCCTCTGTTTTGTTATTTGAAGAAATGTATTCAGTTAATAGCCGAATACATTTCTGCAACTAACACTGTTCTTGCATGGATACCTGCCTGCTTGCTGAATCACTAATTCACCTCATTTCCATGGTTTTTACCAGCAAATGAAAATATTTGTAAGAGTAACATGAAATATCAGTTCATGGGCAGGATTCACGAAGGCTTGCACGGAGTGTAAGAGACGTGCAACACTCCATGCAAACCTCGCGATCCAGGAACAGCCCTAAACTCCGTGTAAGAGACCAGCTAAAATGCCTCTTACACGGACTGGGCGTGGACATGCTAAATACCTCACTTGCATGTGAAAGGTATGCAAATGAGGTATATTAGCGATCCACGAAGCAGAAACCAGTCCGTGTAGGAGACGTTTTAGCTGCAGAAATGTACTCAGTTGACAACTGAGTACATTTCTGCAAAATCCACAACGGAGCTCCCAAAAAAGGTTGCATATGAATCAGGCAGCATGCCAATGGCCAAATATGTGGCCATTGGCAAGATAACATGATGCAAAAATATTAAAAATATTTTTTTTTTTTTCGGCAATCGCCGATGTTTAAACCCAGCGCAGCCCCGCGGAAACGGGCTGCGCTGTATAAAAACATAAAAAAGAAGGGTATAAACCCACAAATGTGGGTTTCATGCAATACATGGAATGACAATGCAGGGACCAGCAGACCAAAACCAACATGGCCACCGTGTAGTGGTTGCTAAGGGGGGAAGCTGAGTCTAAGACATGTAACCAAGCATTAGTAGGCAATCTCATGTAAATGAGGGTTAGGATACTGAATCCCACAGTCACATAGCAAATGAGCATGGCCTGAGTAGTGTAAGAGATACAAAAGGGGGAGGAATAGAGTAGGAGATAGGTGACATCACTGGGGGGAATGGTAGAAAGAAACGCAGTTCATTGGAGGCCAGTGTAACATGACAGATGACAGGCACAGATCATGGAAAGAGGTGTGCCACTAGATAAGTCATGGAAAGACAAGAAATGGAAGGTGTACACTGTTACCTACACCAAAGTTTCTTGCTGGCCGTGCATGCGCACGTGTGCGCGCAAAGAACCGCGAGTAAGGCAGTGTGCGCGCGTGTAAGGCAGTGTGAGCATGTGGGAGCATGTTGGGAGATGTTTAACACTGTTTGCGTGGGTGTGCGCGCGTGTAAGGCAGTCTGAGGATGTAGGAGGCTGTTGGCAGACGTGTAACACTGTTTGCGCGGGTGTATGCACGTTTACACCTGAATAAGTAGATCCTTAACCATGTAAGCACGTGTGCGTGCGTGTAAGCCACTGTGAGCGTGTTTCAGATAGTATGCAAGTTGCTCCCCCCTGAGGAAACCGAGAGGAAAAAGGAAGCAACAGAATTAATAGGAAGCTAGCAGGGATAACTGCTGAAGCTAGCAGGTGAAAATAATTAGAAGCAGGCAATTACACAGGCAGAATAGTAGCCCAGCCTAGCACTTAAAACTCTGCAAACAGTAGTGCAGGATGTTTTCATTAAGAGACACTGCAAGACAGGAGTAAGCTAATAGAAGTGAAAACTGAAAAAGCTGAACTCAGAGCAGAAATGCTAGGGGCTGCCATAGCTGTCATAATGAGACATAGGCGACTTGCTGAGGGTGGTGACAATGCAGATGGTGCCAGACAACCCACAGTGAGGAGACGGAAAAGAGTGTACAGGCCCAGGTTCACCTACCACGGGTTACATGAGCTGGAGATAGTAGAGCGCTATAGAGTGGACAGAGAGCTCCTGCAGCAGATTGTTGAGCTGTGCAGGCCACGCCTCACACACAGAACCAACAGAGGGGAACCCATCCCAGTGGAAACCAAGGTATGTGTTGGCCTAAGAATACTAACAACAGGTACCTTCCAGAGACCAACTGGCGATATGATGGGGATATTACAGGCATCAGCCTCCAGGGTACTACACCAGTTCCTGGATGCCATGTCAGCACATGTCGGTGATCATGTATATTTCCCCAATGCCCGTGAGGTATTGGCCAGCAATATGTGTCTCTTCCAGCAAATAGCGGAATACCCTGAGGTACTGGGTGCTATAGACTGCACGCATACGCATCAAAGCACCAGCAGGAGGCGGGTAGGGCCTACATAAACCGCAAGGGCTTCCCCTCCATCAACTGCCAGGTCGTGTGTGATGCCCAGGGCATAATAATGAATGTGTGTGCTGGCTGCCCTGGGAGTTATCATGATTCCCACATCTGGCATTTGGCAGCTGTACCAGACATTTGCCAATGGGGACATCCCACACGGACACCTAGTGGGGGATGCAGGTTATGCACTGGAGCCGTGGCTGATGACACCCATCAGAAACGCACACACCTGAACAGGAATGCCATAATGAGGCACACGCACAAACACGTAATGTGATAGAGCGTGTGTTTGGGCTGCTCAAGTCATGGTTCCGGTGTCTGGACACATCTGGTGGAGCCTTGCAGTACACACCAACTACATGTACCCAAATTGTCATGGTATGTGCTATGCTACATAATATGATCTTGCGAAAACAGCTGCAGCAGGACCAGCATAGGGCCGGGCCAAACAGCCCCCCACCATTGCCAAGGCCATCACAGGCAGAGCGTGACTCGGAGGAGGAACAACCTGAGCCTGCCCCAGTAGGCAGAAGGAGGCGTGCCCAGTATGCCCTGGCCTTGGCAAAGAGGCAACGCATAGCACATACATTGGATCAGTAGGAACCTTGGGAATGATACCTCTCTCTGACTCACTCATATAGTAACAGGGATGCCTAACGTGACACAACCTGCTCTCAAACATGTACAGGGAAGTGTAATATGTGCATCCGACAGAGGCAGCCCTGCAGCGCCACCTGAGGCATGAATGCTATGTGTCAAGTAATGTAACACCAAGTACTATATGCACACCTGAGGACCCTGACTAACATCCTACCCTCACCAAGCATCATGCCACAACATGACAACGAGATGATCAAGTGCAACAATCGACTGAAGTATCGCAGTTAGTCCAAGGGGACCCAATGTGTGCCCGTCTGGGATGACATGCTGAGCATGACATGATGCACCACCAGCTAGGACTGGCGTGCACCTATCAGTGCAGGCCGTATGGATACTGGCAAAGGCTGTCGTCACCCACAGTGTGCCCTGAATAGGTAAGGCTCAAAACACAAACCTATCTCCATAGGTACCAGAAGGGATAAGAATAAGATAAGGGATAAGTTGAAACAGCAAGATGCATGCAGTCTAAACTCACCCAGTATGGAGAATGTTCCAGAAAATAATGCTGATCCGTTCGGGCCAACCAGAAAACACAATGATACTTCCCAAACAGGTCTGTCCACCAACAACTGCTGTCAGCAAAATAAATCCAAACCGGATAAAGTAAAAATCCAAATTTAATATGACAAACAAAGATCAGGTTTAGCGCTTTCACTCGCAACCACAGCGAGCTTCCTCAGAACAGTTGAAATCAATGCTTTGCTTACATTTGTAGTTAAAATTGGCGCCAAAAAGCGCTGTTTTAAAAAAATGTTTCAATTTAAAGTGATATAACTTCATTATACAATATTAGTAAAACTTCTAAAATTAGCCACAACCAATTAATCTCCTGTTGCATTTTTATCTTCTTGAGTACTGCATAATAATCTTATAATTATGTAGAAATATGTAAATATTACAATGTATAAAGTAATTATATTTACATTAAAATAATATACTTTAACTAGGCTGCTAAAAATGCCTGCATAGTAAACTCAAAAAATATATGGATATATATGATTCATTCAATTTAACATCAATAGAGGTTTTATGGACATGTAGTCATTTATGCCTGGTGTAAATGTGGCATCTGTTAACATGGATGTATGGAGTATGGAGAATGTTGATAACTGTGCTGTAACAGAAAACTGAGGCAAGGTTCACAACAGCACCCTAACACTACCAGGTTACACCTCATACTGTGCTGTACAGCCTCAAAACTCGGAACAAGCTACAAAAGGAGGGTGACTAGCAAGAATTGTCAAGGATAACCACACCCCCATGTCGGTACCACAACAAAAAGCAGCATGGACTAGCCATGCTCAAGTAACAGTGGCTAAAACTGCCCCCCAGTTTATAGCCTGCTATAGACTACTGTCCCAACACCAGAAACTGCATCCGCCTATGCTGGAATACATGAATATATCAAGTCCTCCAACCCACATTATATTGGGTGACTGCAAATACCCAGACATAGACTGGGAGCATTATACTAGCTCCAACAGTGTCGGACAAAGGTTCATAGAATCCACAAACCAAAAGGCCCAGGAACAACGTACCACTCCCACAAGAGGGGTAAGCATACTGGATGTGATAATCAGCAACATGGGTACTGGATGTCAAGATGAGAAGTGTATTGCTCACTGGTAAAACCAGACCATAGAGTAATCACACTGGATATACAAATCCTGACCACAGTCCCTGGCCGGGAAACCACAGTGGAAAACATGTGTTAAGCAATATCTGCACTCCTCCAAACTGATGTGGAATCCATTAAAGGTCCCGTGCAGGTGCAAAATATGGGCCACACCTCAGAATCTGTAATACAGCCATTCCATGAACACTGCCAGGAATGCTTGGATTATGCAGTCCTAAAGTAAAACAAGACACAGTGCCTACATCTGGCATGGTGGACACCAGCCATAACTAAAACATGCAAGAGAATGAGGAAGCTACTACATGATAGAGCAAACATAAACAATGAAGTAATCACTGAGCAGTAGTATGGCAATAAAATCTGTCCACACATGCAATCCACTAAGGCCAGCCACAACAAGTGGAATCTGTGAATCCTGAGGCAATGTCACACCTGCCCCAAGTACACAGACAACCCCCAACTCCACCCAAGAAATACAAAAATATGTGAGAGATGCAACCATCCATCCAAACTGGAGGCTGAGCACCCTCAACTCAGTACTCCCAAAACAAGTCAGTAGGAGAAGGTAACCACACACACCACAAACACAGTCCCACATAGACCTATCACAACTGCAAACCAAACATATAAACAGACAAACATTCCCGGAGGCACAAATTACAAACACAGCACACCAACAGAGGCCTCTAAAGCAGACACCCAATCAAACAGCCTCCAAACATAGCACATGCAACACATAGCACACAAAGCTGGTGTGCCAAACAGTCACAGGCCAGAAGGAGAAACAACATGCCTGATACAGTTGTAATAGGTGACTCCATAGTAAGACACACTGCTGTCCTGCACACCAGACTGAACAAGGGAAAGGGTACAGTAATCTGCCTGTAGGCTGACACAATATGCCACATAACAGAAGTATGTAGGTCACTCCAAAGCAAGTAGAAATATGATGCAGTCATAGTCCATGCTGGTGTGAATGACCTGAGATGTACCGCCCTAGACTACATGAAAAGAGACATAGATGAGCTATCTGATTATGTAGTCCAGGCCGGTATGACACTCACCGTTCGCAGCAACCTACCCTTACCAAGAGTAATGCCACAGTACAAACACAGAATGATCAGTCATAGCAAGTGGCACACATACTGGTGTCATTCCAAGGGGATGCAATGTCTGTCTGCTTGGGATGTCATGCTTGACAAGCCACGCAGCTGTCCTTGGGATGGCCTGCACCTGTTACCCCTGGGCGTCTGAATATTGGATAAGGCCTTTGCCACCTCCATAGAGCCTTATGTAGGCAAGGCTGAAAAGACTGACCGACCACCCTAGAAAACATAAGTGGGAAGAAACATAAGGGAAATGCTGACCAATGCCAGATGTGTACACCCCAATATGCATGCTCCCGAGGCCATCCCCAGAATGGGGAACATCGATGTCTGTGCAGTGACAGAAACCTGCTGCAAGCCTCCTGACAGCACACCAGCACTACCAGGTTATACCACGTATCATGTGTCATGGCCCCAAACCCTGGAACGAAACATAAAAGGAGGGTGAGTATCCATAGTCAGCACAGACACCCATACGTCCAGGTAACTGACAATGCACAAGGCAATGGAGTTCACACATGTGCAACTAACTGTAGGCAAGACTGCTGTGCAGTCTGTAGCATGCTACAGACCGCACTCTCACACACAATAACCCCACCCAGCCGTCCTGAAGACAATAGACAGTATGAATGTCCCACCAAATAACAAACAAGGTACCACAAATTACCACATAGGTGGTAAACCAGTATGTATAGAAAGAGTAACCAGGGACCTATGGACACAAGTGGACAGTAACCTGTTATATGACACCCACATTGCCAATGTGGCTAGGAAGACTGTCTACATGTGACACCGTAGCAGGAAAGGAGTCACATCTACGGCAACAGAGGTCATTGTGCCCCTATACCTTTCTCCAATCACACCCATAATCCAGTACAATGCCTCATATGGGATGTACCTTACCTGACACCTGCAGCAGTTAGAAAGACCTCAAAGGTACCTCACCAAGAGGATAAAGGGTCACAAATATATGTCATATGCTGCCTGGCTGTGGACACCCCAGCTGAATCCAGTCACATACTGCCTACACAGAGGCATTGCATGCCTGTTATAGGAGGCCATGCCCAACACAGGAGTAATAGACATGCTCCACCCCAGAAAACACAAATCCATCGGAGCTGTGAGAGGGAGAGATGTCAACCTCAACAAATAATGAAATAGGATGTGCTGGTGGGACAGATACATAATCCAGAGGCTCCCCACACCCTGGACCAGAATCCCATTCCATGTTAGGCAGAGCCCCTCACTGACACTCTTCAACAGGAATCTTGCCAAGTGGATGGATGATTGTAGAGTTACACTGGGGGTCTTAACTGTGTCATGTCCAGACAGAGGCACAGCCAAGCAAAACATAAATGGCCATAATATGCACATAGCAAGGGGTGTCAAAAGCCACACACACTCTGGCTAGGCTAACAAATGCCCAGGGTGGATAGCCTAGTATGACCCTATGAACCTATGAAGATACAAATTGTACAGGACACTAAGGATAATCCCAAGGCTTTCACAACTGATGGTAGGAACCATGTTGGGAATTCACAGATATGCCCTGAATCACACAAATATCACAAACACACACACATATTGCCAACATACATCCTGACAGGTGCAGTGCAAACCCCGAATGCAGAATATCTATCCCAGCAGACTGCTGGCCCCCTGACATTGCAGATGCTGAGGTAACAGCCAACATCTACAAAGCAAAACATACAGCAGCAATGGTATGAGATGTTGTCCTGGGCTTAGTGCAACATGGACTCCAAGATGAATGGAATGCAAAACCACACTACTGCGCAATGTCAGCCTTACCACAGAATATGTATCCAAAGAGCAGTGTACAACAACAGTGGTCCTTCTCAACAAAGGTGTTGCCTGAATGGATACTGAACACTACTACCCCAGAATCCTGAGAAGCTCGGTTTGCACAGCTATGGAAAGGATCAGCATGTACCACAGACATAAAGATATTGTGGACCTACTGACACCGGACCCAACCCAGTGTGGCCTTCCCAAGTGCAGATCCTGCCCCTAACCATGTTTGACTCAACTGAAACAGCCATTAAGGTCATTGATGAGGGCAATGTGCTCCACACAGTGTATCTGGACCTTGCAAAGGCTTCTATACAAAACCCTACGTGTTCATTATAGATAGGCTCACCAGCTTAAATATAAACAAACATGTCAGTAGAGGGGTTGCGAACCAGACCAAGGACAGAACAGACATGGTCAGACATGCTGCAACCATGTCAGACTACAAACTGTGGAATAAAATCCCGGTATATGTGAGGCAGAGCACCTCGCTGGCCTTGTTCAAGAGAAATCTTGACCAATGGATGGGAGATCGCAGATATACCCCAGGGATTACCTCAGTGTCACTGCTCAACAGAGGCACAGCAAAATAATGGGTATAGTTCCCCATACTAAAGGGGTGGCGTAAGCCACAAAACTATGGGCTAGGCTTGTAAATGCCCTCGGGCAGATAGCCTAGTATGAACCTATGAACCTATGAACCTAAACCAGATATAACTGGCATCCCACAAGGCATTGTCCTGGGATCTCCCCCGTCTGGTATATATGTCCCATAGGTACAGGCAAACATGGAAGGACTGTGTCCGAACATGTTTGCAGAGGACTACAAACTGCTCACCACATATGATCCACCAGCTGACACAAGCATCCCACAAAAGGGCCACATAGAAACAGGAAACTGGTGCCATAGCCATGTCAGCAAGCTAAGTGCAGAAACGTGTATGGTCAACCCCCGTGGATATACAGTAAGTGCACACCAATTACCACATATGTGTTAACCCATTATGTAGTTAACATGTAATGAGAGACCTGGGGACACAAGGTGATAGATATCCTGCATTGGACAAACATGTGCTGTAGTGTTTACAGGAACATACCATATACCCACCTAATCACGAAGGCTGTCAGATCTAGATAAGGGGAGGTCATTGTGGCTCTGCAGTCATCCTTCATCAGCGGTACAATTGACTACAATAGCCCCTGTGGGATGTACCTCAGCAGACACCTCCACCAACTGTAAAGTCCCCAACAGTACCTCATCAGGAGTATCAAAGAGCTTGCACAGATGCCATGTGTTGCCTGTGTTGCTGGCATCAATAAACATGCTGCACCTTGTACAATCTGAATGGCAGTGAGCTATGCACATGAGAGACCTGAACCCCAGCACTGACTTACATAGGACAAGCTGTACTGCGTGCTCCATAACACAGAAGCCACCCCCAGCACAGGCTACCCATAGAGTCACATATCAATCTTCCTCAATAGGAAGCCTGATGAGTGGATGGGAGATGGTAGATTTAACCTGGGTACCACTGTCATGTCACAGGTAGACAGAGGCACAGTATACTAACCATGACATATGTCATGGCAAACTACACTTACAATGTGTGTCGAAGGACAAACATACTCTCCAACTAGCATTACACATGGACTAGGGCACATCGTTAGTGTTTGCAAATGTACACCTATGTTGTGGAATACACTACCAATGTTGGACAAGGCTGGTTTAAGTAGTTCATATCTGAACAGAATGCAACATGGTCAGATGTACACAACTGGCCCATAACCAGGCTGTTGTGCCCACTATCGAAATGTGAAGCAGTGATAGCAGTAAAGCCTAGGATACTGCCCACCCCAGTCAAAGTACTACCAGTACACTAAACAGTACTACAGTGTTAGGTCAGTGTGAAAGGATGTTGACAACTGTATGCAAAGTATCCCATGCAAACACTGCAGGCACAGTATAACCCTGTTGTGTCCACACACAAAGCAGTTGTACCGTAACTACACAACATGACACACAACACACAACCATAAACGGGTGATAGTTGTTGAAGTTCACACCCATCCACCAATGTGGTGGGCTGCAGAGTCCAACATATGGAATGCTCACACTGGGCATGCTCACACACATTGACAACATGCCATGGGAAGGCTGAACTGGGCATGCTCACACACTTAGGCCAAATCTCGGTGTAGCAGTAGGACACACATAGCTGGTATTGTTATGTTGTATTCCAGGAACCAACCACATTATAGCAGTCTGCCCAGTGCACACAGCTAAATGACTACAGAGACATACGTGATATAGTGGATCCCTCCCATATGCAAACATCTTCCACAGATGCACAAGTTGTTCATACAAACAGGGAATGCTATGGCAATAAAGATGTGCAAACAGTCTATCAGCAACAAATAATGTGCATTTGACAATTAAACATATGGGTGTAGAGGTCAACACTAGGCTGTTTGCCCTAGGGAATGACAGCTTAGCCAGAGTGTGCTTGGTTTCTGTCTCCCCACAGGATGCACATTCCCCTTTCTAAACACAGATGATGTCAGCACCCTATAAGTACAGCAGGAGAAAAGAAACTTCCCAGTAATCCGAATAGTGCGCTCCGCTAATGTGTCCGTCTCAAGTGTCATAACATAGTTAGATAGGGGTTTCAAATCCTGCAAATGCTCACTGTGTGTGTGAGTGGGGTTGGTGTGTGTGTGTAAGTCTGTGGGAGAGAAATGTCCCTTTTGGCAAACCGGAAAACACACTACAGGATGCACATTCCCTTTCTAAACACCGATGATGTCAGCACCCAATAAGTACAGCAGGAGAAAAGAAACCTCCCAGTAATGTGAATAGCGCGCTCTACTAATGCTTCCATCTCAAGTGTCATAACATCGTTAGGTAAGGGTTTGAATCCTGTGAGTGGCAAGTGTGTGTGTTTGTCTGAGGGGGGTTTGTGTGTGTGAGGGAAATGTCCCTTTCGGCAAATAGGAATGCACACTACAGGATGCACATTCCCTTTCTAAACACCGATGATGTCAGCACCCAATAAGTACAGCAGGAGAAAAGAAACCTCCCAGTAATGCGAATATCGCGCTCTGCTAATGCGTCCGTCTCAAGTGTCATAACATAGTTAGGTAGGGGATTGAATCCTGTGAATGGCAAGTGTGTGTGTTTGTCTGAGGAGGGTTTGTGTGTGTGAGGGAAATGTCCCTTTTGGCAAATAGGAAAGCACACTACAGGATGCACATTCCCTTTCTAAACACCGATGATGTCAGCACCCAATAAGTACAGCAGGAGAAAAGAAACCTCCCAGTAATGCGAATAGCGTGCTCTGCTAATGCGTCCGTCTCAAGCGTCATAACATAGTTAGGTAGGGGCTTGAATCCTGTGAATGTCAAGTGTGTGTGTTTGTCTGAGGGGGGTCTGTGTGTGTGAGGGAAATGTCCCTTTTGGCAAATAGGAACGCACTCTACAGGATGCACATTCCCTTTCTAAACACCGATGATGTCAGCACCCAATAAGTACAGCAGGAGAAAAGACACCTCCCAGTAATGCGAATAGCGCGCTCTGCTAATGCGTCTGTCTCAAGTGTCATAACAAAATTAGGTAGGGGTTTGAATCCTGTGAGTGGCAAGTGTGTGTGTTTGTCTGAGGGGGGTTTGTGTGTCTGAGGGAAATATCCCTTTTGGCAAATAGGAAAGCACACTACAGGATGCACATTCCCTTTCTAAACACCGATGATGTCAGCACCCAATAAGTACAGCAGGAGAAAAAAAACCTCCCAGTAATGCAAGTAGCGCGCTCTGCTAATGCGTCAGTTTCAAGTGTCATAACATAGTTAGGTAGGGGTTTGAATCCTGTGAGTGGTAAGTGTGTGTGAGGGAAATGTCCCTTTTGGCAAATAGGAAAGCACACTACAGGATGCACATTCCCTTTCTAAACACCGATGATGTCAGCACCCAATAAGTACAGCAGGAGAAAAGAAACCTCCCAGTAATGCAAATAGCGCGCTCCGCTAATGCGTCCGTCTCAAATGCCATAACATAGGTAGGTAGGGGTTTGAATCCTGTGAGTGGCAAGCATGTGTGTTTGTCTGAGGGGGGTAGTGTGTGTGAGGACAATGTCCCTTTTGTCAACTATGTGAACAGACTACAGGATGCACATTCCCCTTTCTAAACACTGTTCAGCAGAAGGCCATGGCTCTGGCACAAGTTGTCTGTTGCTATGATGCCCCTTTGGAAGATGCTTGTGTCAGCTGAAGAGGCGATTATGGTGGCCTGTTTGCAGTCATCTGCATATTTGGACAGCCACAGTCCGTCCGTGTTGGCCTGTACCTCCAAGAAATATATACCAAACAAGAGGGTCCCAGGACTGAGCCTTGTGGGACACAACCCGTAACTGTTGTGGGGTCTGGCATGGCTCCAGCAATGCTACCCATGTGGTATCTGTCCTTGAGCCACTGTGCAATCCATCTAGTGACATAGGGCCTTATATTTAAGCTGGTGACCTTCTCTAGAATGCCCAAGTGGGGTATTGTTGTGAAGGCTTCTGCAAGGTCCAGGTAGGCTGTGTGAACCACCTTCCCCTCGTCAATGGCCTTGGTGACTGTTTCAAAGAAATCAACCGTGTTAAACCCAGTAGTGCTGGTGTGCTCTCAGTAGCCCTGAACCAGGCATCTGTAACTGCACAGATATCGATGTTTTCCATGCCAAGGAGTGTTTTGGGTGCATGCATCTGGAGGTTTAGATATCTGGCATTGGGTAGCATTGCTCTTAGTTTCTTATCCCTTGTGATACCTATGAAGGTGGGTTTGTCATCTGAGTCCTGGCTAACATAGGCACTATGGGGGTAGCAAGAACCTCTGCCAATATCTGAATGACCAATGCAAACTGTACACATGCTCATAGGATGCAAGTGTCAAGGAATATGCTGCGTGGCCAGTATAGTCCTCCAGCATGGGTCCTCTGAAGTCATTCACCCCAGTCTACACAAGTGTAGAGTCTGCATGTGCTAAACACAGTTTGTGTGCAGTGACAACCTTGCCTGGGGGTGGAGATGGGATATGGATGTCCAGGGAAAGGTGGACATGGGCAGGTATCAACAATGGTGGTCTACCTCTGGTGTGGAACAGTGGGTACCCACATTGCAGATGGACAGGTGCAATATGTATTAACCCATGTGGCTGTGGTGTGTGGTTCCGCCATAGCACATGGAGCCACAAATCGTAGTGGCGGTAGGGTATAGTGGTAGAGGCCTGAGTAGTTCTCACACACAATATGCCTGTACCTGATGTTAACAACTGGAATGGTGTATGTGAATACCTGCATATCCTGGCACTGTTCCCAGGGAAGCTAGGTGTGTGTCCTGGATGTGGGTGTGGTGTGCTGGACTGGTAGTGTTGTGTGTTACAGGTCCTGTGGTCCCAAAGCATGGTATAGAACATAACCTGCCAGTGCGATGTGCACACCTGACCCTGATGTAGGTGGCTGCAAATGCATATACATGCTATCCCCCACCTGACAGGTAGTACGACAACCACGAACCTCTGTGGAAATGAAGATGTCAGCACCCTGGAAATACTACAGGTGCAGAACAGATGCCCAGTAATTCGGATAGTGCGCTCTGCTAATGCGTCGCCCTCAAGTGTCATAATATAGTTAGGTAGGGGTTCGAATCCTGCAAATGCTCAGTGTATGTGTGTGGGTGAGTGGGGTTTGTGTGTGTGAAAGGCTGTGAGAGGGAAATGTTCCTTTAGCCAACTGGGAGAACACACTACAGGATGCACACGCCCCTTTCTTAACACAGATGATGTCAGCACCCTATAAGTACAGCAGGAGAAGGGAAGCCTCCGAGTAATGCGAATAGCGCGCTCTGCTAATGTGTTTCCCCTGTGTATCGTAATGTAATTAGGTAGGAATTTGAAACCTGTAAAGACATGTGTGTGTGTGCATTCCTGTATGGAAAACATGTTAGTTTTGGCAGTCAGGTGATCACACTACCTGATGCACATTACCCTTTCAATGTACTGATGTTGTCAGCACCCGTATAGCCGGAGACGAGGAACTATCTAGTAAACCGAACAGTGCGCTTTGCTAATGCGTCCCTCTCATGTGTCATGACATAGGTAGGTAGGGGAATGAATCCTGCATATGGCAAGTTTGCATGTGTGTGGGGGTAGTAGGGTGTGTGTAAATGCAAGTGTGAGCGAACAGATCCTTCTGGCGAATACTACTATACACCAGATGCTGCATACCCCACCAGTAAACACAGGGGATGTCACCACACTATCAGCACAGCCAGACATGGCTAGTTGGCTAGTAATGCCAATAGTGTGCTCTGCTACTGTGTCTATTACCATCGTCAGAGTACAGATAGGCATGTTTGGGTAACCCACAACTATCACGTGTGGTTGTGTCACACAGTATGACCTTGTGCGGGTGTGTGTACATACCAATGCATGCCATTGCCTAACCCAGCAATGGCATTGCACACATGATCTATGTGTGTGACACATACACAGAAATACCTGTGACCTGCAGTAGTTACCATGTCTGACACATGCTTTGTGTGGATAAATGGTATTAGCAATGTATACCAATATGACTGTGTGTCCTACTGTGCAGGGTCCGCACATGGTATGTCCCTATACAGTGTGGGTGTCTATGGTGAAAGACCTACAGCAGGGGATACACATCTGGTCTGGCCCATATAGTGTACATGTAGTCAATGTACAGGTGCTGTATGTTCCCACCTGTTGTGGTAGTGGTAACATGTCATTCCACTGCATTTCGGTGACCACATGCTGTGAACTCTGCAACTACAGTGTTGTAGCTACAGTAATGCTCACACACAATGTTCGGCCGGATGCAGTATGGCCTTATAAACACAGTTCATGGGACTGTCATATTGCCGGTGTTGTTATGGAGGATAGGTGGTCTTCCTGTGTATGTGAGGGTTGTGTGTGCCATGCTATGAACCAGATGGCAGTCCTACACACTGTCAGCTGCACTTGAGTAGGCCCTGATGGTTTGTGCTGTGCCAACAACCTGGAGGTGTGTGTATCTGTGTTAACTCAGGATACCACACCCCTATCCATGTGTGTTACATGTGTAGGGGACGACAGGCATGGTAAGGGGCATAACCTGTCAGTGATGGGTAACACCTGTGAGCCATGAATCATGCATCTGGTACTGCACAGACACTGCAGTTCACCGTGCTGAGGGCAGTGTCCGGTGCATGCATCCTCCGGTGTACACTGCTGTAGTTGTGTAGCAGCACTGTTAGTGTCCTAACCTGTGTGATACCCACGGAGGTCGCTATGTAAACCATGTCCTGCAGCATACGGCAGTATGTGTGTACCAAGGAGCCTTGCCAGTATACATCGGGCCATGTGTGTCACGTGCAAGATGACCCGTGAACATCAATGTGGCTTCCCTAGCATGTAAGCACACGTTGACAGCCAGTGGATACCCTATGAATGACAGTGGAGACTGAGCATAATATAGACATACAACAGCCTTCCCACATATAGTGGTAGAATACCTGGGGAGAGTATGTTGGCAACCAACATCAGGCTCATACTGGCCTGTGCCAAATGCTGAGAGATCCATTCTATGTTCCCTATCATGTAGTCCAGGGAGGTATGTCCCAGGCAGCCACACTGGCATGGTCAATGAGTGAGTCATATCTGTCCATGCCTCTGTCTGACCTGTATGCATGTGTGCTGTGGTGGACCATAGTGCCCCTGAGTCATATCACTGTGCCCTTCACCAGATACAGCCTGTTGAGCAGGACCCCAGTGCAGCACACATGACAGGTACCTGACACGTCTGTAGCAGGTGTGTTGTGTAGCCCTACAGGCTGTGGGTGTGTGGTACAGGGGATGTGCGTGCCATGTGTGGCATGTGCTCTGTTCCGACAGAACATATGCCTGTGTGCCAGCTGCGGAGGTGTGTGATGCACAGGCAGGCTGCTAGTCTGAGTCCCCACGTATGCCTCAGTGTGTTCAGCATGCTGTCAGTGTGTGGCAATGTCTGCCTGGTATTGCCGTCACTGTAATATCATGTACTGATTCATTTATTTGTCCTACATATGTTGACTGGGATAGCCCAACTGGATGCATGTCCATTCCCAGGGTAGGCCCGTGGAGACAAGCTACGAGGGTAGCAGATACAGCATTACAAAATACTAGCATGACATAGTACAAACAGATTATTTACAGAGATTACATAAGTAAGCAGGTCCAACATGTTCCACAGGTTAATGTTAGACCTGAGCACAAGCCAGGATTAAATTGTATTTACACAGTACAGTGGTTCACACAGGTTACACATCCGAGTTAGCCAGGCCTGATACACTGACATAGCCAGTTACATGACAAATGTTGTTTGGGTCTACTGTTAAATGACCTAAGGTGGACATTAGGGTAATATCAGCTGGTAGTGGGTTCCAGGATCTACTTACAGGATTTGCAAAGAGAGAATCACCAGCTGTGTTAATAGACTCGTTAGTCCGAAGTAGTACAATGTTAGAGGATCGAAGCGGTCTAGGATTGTTATAGGGGGTGATTGTAATTTAAGTGCAGGAGTATTGTCTGGATTATACAGGACTTTATAGGCCATAATCAGTTGGTTATACTGTATTAGGCTGGGTATTGCAAGCCAACCAAGCTGATTTAGATTGATGCAATGATGTGTCCTAACAGGCGGGCCAGTGGCAAACCTGGCAATGTGGTTGTAGCAAATACAGTGCTTGTTAAGGACAGTCTTGTTCATATGTGAGAGTAGAGGGGATGCATACAGAAGGGCTGAAACAAGGTGTGAGCGGGCTATGGCACCTTTAGCTGGAGGGGCTAGGAAGGCTTTAATTCTGTAAAGTGACCCTAGCTTTCTATTGATGGCTTCGCTAATCTGGTTAACATGTATGTCACATATGAGGTTATTGTCTATGATGACACCTAATAGTTGTTGAGATGGGTCAGGGTAGATTATTGTGCCATCAGTCGATGTTATGGTAACGGCGAATGTGGTAGACCTACGTGTTTGTGGAATAACAGCAGTTCAGTTTGATTGGGATTTAGGATCAGACGATGTTCAGAAAGCCAGTTTGCTATTGTATTACAGGTGGTCTGGGTAGCTGAACATAACTCTACTGGAGATGTGGCTGAGCAGATCAGAGTAGTGTAAACAGCATATTGGATACAGCTGGCGTTTGGGATGACAGTATAACGGTCGTTAATGACGATGGAGGACAGCAAGGGCCTTAGGATAGAGCCTTGTGGTACTCTGAGGGTGTTGGGTAGACGGTTAGAGGGTTTGGTCTGCCAGAGGCCGGCCTGCTGGTGACCATGCAGGTGGGATTGACACCATTGGAAGGCTCCAGTATCTAGACAGTCTGTGCAGGGTGCGGAGTCCAAGTTGGTGGTCAACCATATGGTATGCCTTTGAGTTATCCAAAAAGAGGGCTGTGGATATATCATTGATGTTGCAAGTATGGCTTATGGTGTTAGTAAAGGCTAGGAGGCCTGACGGAGTGCTGTGATGAGGACGTAAGCCATGCTGAGTGTCTGCCATAATGCGGGTTTGGACTAGGCGGTGCATGACTTGTCTATGACGAAAGTCACCATAATCTCTGCAAGTGGAGAGTGTATAGCTGTTGGCCTATCAGGGGAGACGTCAGTAGAGCTGCCTCCTGTGTGAAGTGGGATTACATATGACATTCTCCAGATGGTGGGAAAGTTAGATTCTAACATAGTACCTTTGATTACCTTTGAGACGGAGTAAGCAATAGCATCATCTGGTTTTGATAGGTACTCGGCAGGGTGTTGATCGGCACACAGTGTAGTGGGTTTCACTGTTACAACCAAGGTACGGAGTAGTGAAGTGGCGACTGGTTGGCAGCTGGACGCAAGTGGTTTTCTAGGGGTGCTGCTTTCAGGACCAGGGGAGATAGGAGGTAGATGGCAAGCTAGGGCCTGCACTGTCTCAGTAAAGGACTGGTCAAAGCTATCAGGAACATCTTCAGGGGTATTATCATTAGTAGCAGCAGGGATTGGGTTTGACGTATGTCCTGTATGTAGTATATATGACATGCCACCTGAAGGGTATGGCATCACTGGTTTCAGACAGACCAGTCCCCAGATTGGCTGTGTGGTGGCATCCCACACATGTGTTGTATATACCTGGCCAAGGGTGATGGCTGACTGCATACATGTGGCAGCTGTGACAATGACACATGACCCACATAAACCACGACTGGACCATAGAGGCGATTCACAGGTTACCTTTGGACATGCCACCCTAGTAGTGTGATTGCCATGGTGAGTACCAACACATAGGGCCAATGGGGAACAACATACTGAAGGTGTGTATGTGTGGGTGGACTGCCTCTGTCTCATAGCACTGACATATATGACTGCACACGTGGGTATATGCCGGGTAAGACGTGTGCAATGTGTCACAGGCTACTTACATGCATACAGGACAGACAGTGACGTTCTGTCATGTGTAAGGTTGACATACATATGGTACGCTATGCAGATGTCACTAGCAGTCTACAGAAGCACTGTAACCCTGCATTGCAGGTGTAAGCAGTGTTCCAGGGGACCCCAGGCAAACATGCATGCAAACAAGGCTACAGTACACAGGGCTGGCAGTACTGCATCATACAACAAAGAAGGGGTAACAATAACAGTAATTCACAATGCATATATGTAGGCACTGTCAACATGTACCCAGGAATACGCAGCGCAGATGGCCATGGTGGAACCGATATTATGTCACACTTATTTGTGGTCTGGACAACATTGGTACTGCACACATATCTAGATGCGTGAACATACACATGGCATAGTTGTTGTGGGCATCTTGACACCATTGCTGTACATGTTCATAGGTTCATAGGTTCATACTAGGCTATCTGCCCGAGGGCATTTACAAGCCTAGCCCATAGTTTTGTGGCTTACGCCACCCCTTTAGTATGGGGAACTATACCCATTATTTTGCTGTGCCTCTGTCGAGCAGTGACACTGAGGTAATCCCTGGGGTATATCTGCGATCTCCCATCCATTGGTCAAGATTTCTCTTGAACAAGGCCAGCGAGGTGCTCTGCCTCACATATACCGGGATTTTATTCCACAGCATAGGGAGTCTTTGGGTGATGAATCTATCCCTCCAGCACGTCCTATTAATAGCCGTGTTGAGGTTTAAGTCTCTCGCCCTTGTGGCTCTGATGGATCTAGATTTTTTGAGGTGAAGCATATTCATCAAATCTGGGTTTGACATGGCCTTGTATGTTAGGCAAAGGTCACCTCTGAGCAAGATGGCGACTGAATAGAGCTGGAGTTCTTTCAGTCGGGCAGCATAGGACAGATGTTTGAGACCCTTTATCCTTTTGGTGAGGAACTTTTGTGGCCTCTCCAGCTGCTGCAAGTGTCGGGTCAGATACATTCCGAATGGGGCATTGTACTCAATCATTGGTCTGATGAGTGATGAGTATATCACTACCATTGCATATCACTACTTGCGTTAGCTTTCCCCCTGTGCTACCCATATATGCGGCTATCTGTTGACAACCTTACCACCGGCATGCAATTATGTGCAGCTGTTATGCTTTGGTATGTACTATGGGTGCAGATAACAATTCAGGACATTCATACAGTTACTACAGCAGGCATGCTGGGGTACACACACAGTCATAGCAGCACACTGTACTGTTACCAACATGATACTACTAATACACGTCTATGTAGTCACCCTGTGCATCAGCAACGTGTTTACCTGTTCCCGCAATGATGTTGGAGATTGCAGGAGGTGGCACAGTGTCATCATATGCACAGGGTGTGGATTAGGTATGCCTGAGTCAGCCACTGATACCATCAATTGACATGTGTGTGTATGTGTGTTGGTGAGGGGCAGCAGTACAGGGTGGGCCAGTGCTGCTGCAGTGTGTGCGTGTATGTGGTTGCCCTATGTGTTAACATTCCGCATGTGTGTATGCACGCACACAGTTCCACCTCATGGCTGCCATATACAGGGGTTTGTGGACAGTCACAGACTGCACCTGGCAGGCCATACAGATCAGTGTCTGTGTGCACGGACACGGTACTTGTGCCTGGCAGGGGTGCTACGGACCGTATCCAGTACAACGCCTGACTGGGTACTGTCATCAGAAGCGGGAGTGTGTTGACTGGACACATGTCCCTGTTGGGACTGTCCAGAGCCACGCGCACGTGGTCTCCTGGGGCATTCCAATGACAGCACAGACCCAGCATTGCTGGGGCTGCTGCTGGCACTATGGGGGCGTGCGCGAGCCTGTTGCCGTCCGTGCCGACTGCCAGCTGCTGCTGCTGCTGGCATACGGCCACGTCAATGCCGCAGACGCCCACCACTGCCCTGGCTCATGGACATCTGGTTGTGGAACTGCTGTAAAATGTCCCCACAACGTCTGTCTTTGACATCGGTGAAGTTACGGATAGCATCCGCAATGTCACGCATACTGTCTGTCATGGCTGTGCGGCATGCTCTGAGCTCCCTCAGACCCTGTCTGGTGTACCTTTCTATACGTGACTGAGCCTGCATGACAGTCCGAAGCATCGCTGAGGTTGACAGACCTCGTTGGGCACGTCGGCCAGAGGCAGTACGCCCACGGATGCTCCCACGAGAACCCATGGGCAACTGTCTGTGTGGTACCATCGGAGGACCCTGCCCATGGCTGCTGTGTGGGGATGCATGTGCCACAGGTACCACATTACCCTGGTCTATGCCCGCTGTATCCTGTCCATCACCTAGGGACAATGGTGACATAGGATGTATAGGCAGGATGACTGTGCGCAATGATGGGGTTGACAGCTGTGTACTGTCAATTGGCTGACCAATGGCAGACCCTGACACACCTTCCTGTACCATTACACATATATCATCATTACCAGTAGCCGTGGCACAGGATTCAGGTTCCCTGCTGCAGGTCACCAGAGCAGCCCCAGAACCTGTGGGATGAAGACAGGAAACACAGTTTACATTCTCCAGACATTGTTACCAGTGATGCACTTATACACACATGCACACATGGACACATGCACATGGGCACACATGCACACATGCACACGTGGACACATGCACACGTGGACACATGCACACATGCACACGTGGACACATGCACACATGCACACATGCACACATGGTCACGTGTACACATGCACACATGCACACATGCACACATGGACACAGGCACACATGCACACATGCACACGTGGACACAGGCACACATGCACACGTGGACACAGGCACACATGCACACATGCACACGTGGACACAGGCACACATGCACACTTGGACACAGGCACACCTGCACACATGCATGCATGGGTACTGACACACCTGCACACATGCACACATGCACACCCTGCAGTATACACACAGAGCACTACTGAGTTACACTACTGTTACTAGCATCATCAGGACTATTATAGGTTATGTTAAACACACTCACCAGCATGGATGGCCTGTCTCTCTGTAACCCTGGAGGGACCTGCAGAAATGATGAGATTAATGTTAGTGGGCACATCTGTCCCATTGATATTGCATATGATACAGTGTACAGAACAGTCAGGTGTACATATGGCATATTACCTGCACGCTCCATGTCGTGCTGCTGTGTGGAACCAGCCTCCATCATAATGCAGGTGTACTGCTGTTGGTGTTCCGGGGCTGGAGCCACAACACTTAGGAGTAGCCCCTCCAGTCTGGTGAGGGGGGGATGTATGGCCACCCCACCTCCTGTGGCGACCTGTTGCCTGTGGATATCTGCTGCACGCTGCCGGACACTTCGGATTAAATCACTGCAGTGATGTCGTACCTGCTCATATGTCCTGTTATGTGTGCCAATTTCATTTACCCTACGGACCAGGTCTTGCCACAGTGCGGCCCTCTCCTGCTGGTTCTGACTGGTGCGGGAAAACAGGATGTCATACTCCCGCACCAGGCTCTGGTGGATCTCCTCATCCTCCGCAACGGAGTAGGTGGGGTTACACTGTCGCGCCATCTCCCTGGAAGAGAACACAGACAGGATATCAGCAGACCATGTCAGCAATGTATGGCACACATACTTTACATGATATGCATGTGTAGTGATATACTACTACTCCCATATGTTGCATGTGTGTGTGTCGTGGTGGATACACAGGTACATGGCCAGATATCACTGCTCAGCCAATACCTGTGCAACAATACCTGCCACATTCCACACTACGTAGTAGCATGCCCCATCGGTCAGCACACACTGACAGGTGCTATGCACAACCTCACTCTGGGGGTCCATCCCAAGGTACTGTATGTGGGACACCGTCCACTACTCTGATGTGGACAGACGTTACATGGCCTGGATATACATATCCCACCACCACCACCAGTACAGTAGACTACATTGATATGTATGTGGTTAGACAGTTATTCACTTGCTGGGACTGGGATGGTATCCATGCAGCACACTGGGCCAGTGGAAGCCACAGGCCACACTGCTGACCCCTTTGCAAATGCTTACCACAAACATGCTGCGGATTGCATGACACTTGCACACACATGTCTAACCCAGACCCTATGCACAACGGTTAGGCATCCTGTCCAGTGGACCCCAGACAGAGGCAGACTGTATAACAATAGCAGGGGGCTACTGCAGGACAGAGAACATTCACATTAAGGGTAGGCATCTGTGGTCAGCACTGGTACTACGCTACAGTCCGTCATAACAACAGCCACAGCCTACTCTGGGAGGGTAATAGACACAAACACTGTGGATGACCACAAGGCCTTCTTCAGTTATGTTACACATACGGACCACATGCCTCGGATATGCTCTGTGTTAGTCCACACCTACTTAACATTCACCAAACACACGCATATTGGCAACATTCCTGCAGACATGTTCGGTGCACATATCCCCCCTCCCTCTCCCTCACCTTTTGGATATTTATCACAGCTGGATGTAACCTCCCTATCATCGCACATGTCCAGGTGAGGGCCGCCCTCAGCAGAGGAGAACACACAGCATCACTGTGACCTCGTGGTCCCCCTGGATGTGTGCTACCAGCACTCTGAGGGGACATACCACCGCATGTAACACTGATAGTTTATCTTGGCCGTGCTACAGGATATGTACCTGGACAGTGGCATACAGCAACAGTGGTCCCACAACACTAAGGGGGCACCTCGACTGACCCTGGGAATTGCCTCATCATATGCATAATGGGCCTGGTCTGCTACGCTATGGGGTAATGCAGTATGGGATGCATGTGCAGTGACATCAGGTACCTGCAGACACTTGTTCCCAGCCAGTGTGCCTTTGGGATGGGCTGATCCTGACTTGTGGGCCTGGCTGACATTTCAAAGCAGTCACTACAGCCATTGCTAGGCCAACGCACAGACACATGCTACCAGGATCCTGGCCTATGACTGCTTGACATGTGATGTGTGGTCATCCCCTTTTGTTGGAACTACGTACACACAACATATCACATGGACATACCTATGGATACAGACCTATGACACATTTGGAGGTTTCACAGTATGCACACTGTTAACCTGCTACTTTGCATTACCTCTGTTTGTCGCAGCTGGTTGCGTTCCACAGCTTCTGCTTGCTGCTGCTATTACTGTCAGTGCTGACAGCTTCAGGGTAGAGAGTGTCACAGTGTTTTTTTTTTTTTTTTTTTGGTGCTCTCTCTCTCTCTCTCTCTCTTCCACTTCTCGGCCTCCCTCTGTCTGCTTACAGACAATGCAATTAATTTATTGCATGTGGGGAGTGTTAGCACTGGATGCTTTTGTAGGTATTTGCATAGGTCCATGTGATGGCCTCTGCACCAATTGAAGGCCAGCATTTGCTAATTGCATACAGCCAGTTGTGTACTGATTGCAGTTCTCACTGTGATTTCAGGTCAGTGCTATAAAAGGGTATGTGTGATAGGCGTTGCCCTTTCAGATTGTGTGGGCGGGGACCATGCTGGTATGCTGTGGACAGTGTTCTGTGACTGTAAAGGTTAGTATCTCTCTCATGCTTCAGGCTGTGTTGTATATTCACAGTTCTCCATTCCTCTTTCATGTTCCCTGTAGCAAGTGTGTATGCATATTGACTCCTACAAGTATATCTATATATATATATATATATATATATATATATATATATATGTGTGTACATATGCATATATATATATCTATGTACTTTAACTGACCATATCATCTACAGGCTGCCAACTAGCATGGCTGTTTCTTTTCACACACTACTATTATGGATATCTATTGTTTTTGACATTTATTTTAAATGACATGCTTTGTGTACTACACATCCTATATTCCCTTTACATTCATCCCTACTTTTACAGGTTATGTTTATTTTAGCACAATGTTTTTGTATAAGAGTCATGGCTTAGTGGTAGGTTGTACAGACTAGTGTTTCCAATGTCCTGGGTTCGGGACTGACAGTGGGAGTTTATTTTTCTTTGGAACTGAGTACAGGACCTGTCAATCACAGTGACTAAGGCACTTTTAAGCAGTTGTAACCAGGCTAGCGCTGGTTTGCGTGGAGCTCACACATGCGCACTGGCGGTTAGCTCCACGCACACCCGGTTACAACCGCTTAACGGTGCTTACTCTGGCGCACACCCGCGCTATTTTCTTTGAAAGAAAAGAAAATGGGGAGACAGGAAAGTGGTGAAAAAGGGGTCACAAAGAGGGTAAGACAGTAGGGAAACAAGCTTGGGATGTGCAGGAGGGATGTAGGTAAGGCCCATAGCTGCCCATTTCTTCAGCAGCAACAGCTGTGCATATATATGTAATTTGGTGTGACATTTGAAACCTTCCACCCCTGGGAGAGGTGTCAGGACAACAATAATACCTGTTGTACAGCCAATTGTAATTGATAGGTTCCATGTCCAGTGGACATGTGTGCGGAATGGGCAGCTATGTATGGGGCGTAATTTTTTTGTGGGTACAGAGTGCCCTTTTTTTTTTTTTTGGTTTTTCAGGTAAGAGTGGTATGTCAGGTGAAGGAAGTCGGTTCAGCTGGGGAGGTAGGCTGGGTAGGTAAACAGACAAGACAAACAAGACGCATACAGGGGCGGTGTATGACACGTGTGGGGGGGGGTTACACAATTGACGGGGACGGAGGTTTGGATATCCAGAGCCCATGAGCCCACAGATGGCAACAGTGGAACTGATATCCCCACCCATAGGCAGTTGCCACTGTTTCTTCACTGCCCAGGACAGGGCAGTGCTGGGGGCTGTGTAGGCGGGGCAACGGGCATGCCCGTTAGTTGCGCCACCCGTGCCTCGAGCTGGCGTAGGGGCTCAAGGACAGAGTCCCGAATCTCCCTACACACCACAGTCCGGACGCTATGGAGGGTGAGTGGTGGATCTCCTCCGGCCACACTTGCAGAGGGGAGGCGAGCCCCATCACCTGCAGCGCTTCCACCCGCAGGTGGCACAGGGCCACCGGAGGAGGGTCTGGACTCGGCACTAGTGCCAGGTGCACTCGCCAGCTGAGGTGGGAGAGGTGGGTCCGCTAGAACCCGCCTTCCCTGTCGTTCTATGTTTTGCATTATGTCATGACAGTTTGGGTTAGTGACATATAATACCATTCACAGTTAGTTGTAACAGCATGCATTAGTATTCCCATTAACCAAACACCCAGATATTCACACCATTGAACAGCGTGCATAACACATGCATAATTTGAACAGAAATACACAGTCCAACAACATGCAGGGTTAATTGATGGCAACAGGCCATCAGGTGTGGGTGTATGAACAGGGCAGATGCATCAACAGACATGCAAATATATATGACCCAACAGGACAAACGTCCAGGGGTGTTAATTGTGATTGCACATACCATTTTCACGTGGAATGGGTTATAGGTGGTTATAGGGTGGGGTAAATAAGGTAATATTAACACCTTCGAATACCAATACATATGCTATACATTTCTAATAGCTACAGTTATATACACACTACTGTTCTAACTACAGTGTCCTATATGTTAACTACTTCACCTTGCTGATAGGACTGTTACTGCAACATCAATATACATTTTAGTGTTCTTCATACACATTCATATCAAGCTTTGTTCAGATACATCATCCTGCTACTTTTGCTTTATATACCTGTAGACAAGTGTGGATGTTTGGTATATCAGACAATCATCCTATCTGCGTATTTCAGACTGGGAGAAACATATCCAGATTTTGGGATACACATTCCACATGCAGCAACACTTTGAACATATTTTGCTTTTTGGTTCTGAGTCTCACATGCATTTAATTCCGTCTTGACTGCAGTATACTTTATTCAGGGATTATTGCTACTGTATTGCTGGATTCCTGACACTTTCCCACACTCTCTCACTTGCTTTCATGTTACTATTCAGGATGGTACTTCTAGGCTTTATTGACATGTTTTAACAGTAGTTATTACAATCCTTTCCAGCAGTCTCACTTCTGTCATGTTTCTGTATTTCCACAGGGATATATTTCACACATGTGATTTCATCATCTTCTGCAGCTATACTTTACATCCTGCTGCAGGTTGTGTACTATTTTCTTACAGGCAGGGCATTTTTATTTCAGAATATATGTTGGACAGTTTCATGTTTAGTTTACACTTACAGGCTGGGAACTCTTGTAATCAAGCAATACTTGCATACACTTTCACACTGTTACTTGCAGATTTTATTCCTTCCTGGCTACACTGCACTCTTTTGCTGACTGTCATACTTTTATATTTCTTTACAGTTACTGGTAGTGGATTACTGACCTGCCTGGTGGCGCAACCGCACCAGCCTATCGCCATAGGCTCTGCGGTTCGCAGAACGGACACCTGCAGCTGTAATATAAATGAAGTAATATTGGAATACACATCTCCATAATTTCAGCTAGTTTTACTTTTTACATACATAATTAATTGTTACTTACTCAGTGGTGGGGCGTTGGGTGATTGCCGGGCCTCCTGGATCCAAAGGTTCAGTTGGCCCTGCTTGCATCTCTTCAGGTCCGCATGGTGGTGACGGACCTGCTCACCTGTTCTTGGAATCCCTGTGGCACTGGTGAGTTCATGAGCCAACCGGTCCCACGCCTCAGCCCTGTACGCTCCCCAGAGGACCTGGCCCTGCATGAGTTGGGCCTCATGATTGTGGACTAGGAGCCAGGCCATGTACCTGGACTCCTCAACACCCCACCTCTGCTCGAAAGCGACTACCCTCTCCTACACCTGACATTCTGCCTGCAGGTCTGTTCTACAATCGTTTATGCTGTGTATTCCCACCTATGGGGCTTATATAGTCCGTTTTTCCCGCACATATCTGTGATTGGCCATTTTGGAATTGTATCAACTTCAGTAAACCTGCATTGTCATGCTCTAGTTTGTATTCATTCCTATATATGAGCTATTATTGCATTTCTAGGTACTGCTGTCATGGCTTAGTGGTTCTGTACCTTGACTATGGTGTATAGTATCCTGGGTTCGAACCTGGCCACTGCTTTTATTTTTCATGACTGTCTAGACATGCTGAGGGGTGTGTCTGTGTAAAGGCAGTTTTGATACGGCTTGCTCAACGTTGCCCGTCGGTTAGCTTGTTTGCGGTCGCAGCTCACAAACGGGGTACGCTGCTTTAAGCCTCATTTGGCTATCGGCATGCATATTCCGCTCAGCTCAGTTAGGGGCACATATATTTAGTGTGTTAAACCACTGCTCGGCTACGGGCACTCATTTTGCACCAGTTAAACCACTGCTCATCTACGGGCACATGCACTCACCCTGTTAAACTGTAGCTCAGCTATGGGCACATCTGGCATTTTTTATTCTTTTGTTACCTCACATTTCTTCAATATAAATGGGCTATTTCATTACAATTTACATATATTGGGGTTTTATGTGTACATATTTGTCAGGGACTTGTTTCCTGCTTATTTTGCAAAAAAAAAAAAAAATGGTGTTGTGGGGGCTTGAACCATGAATGCCTGCTCTGCAGCCAACATCTCTACCGCTACGCTATTGCTTCCTGGCTTATTTTGCATATTTAGTTCTTATATGCTTTCCCATTGACTGCTAACTGTAGCTGCTTACGGCACGCCAGCTAAACGAAGCACTCACGGTTAAACATCTTTACAATTTAAAAAAAAATGACATGTTCATTTATATTTCTTTTATGTTTCATAGTCTGTAGGGGCATGTGTTGTGTTGTGTTTATTCACATTTCCGTGGACTCTGTTGTGGGTGTCTACTTTGGGCACTTTTACACTTCTGGGGGTGTGTCCGCTTGCAGGGCTCAGCCTACGGACACGCCCCCACATGTCTTACACGGACCGTGTTAGACTTAGGTGTGATTCAGCATGCTCTCATGAATATGCAGAGCATGCTGACATCACTCCGTTTAACTGCAGCCTCCGTGTATGAGTTATAACTCTTACACGGAGGCTTTGTGAATCTTGCCCCATATGTATACCAGTTAATTTAGTAATAGTCTGTTTAGTGAAAGTAAAAAAATCAGAAAATTAAATATGTGGAAATGTTAATGCAAGGTAGTAGTATAATATGCTTCAGTGAAAAAGTTGTTTTCCTCATACTTTGAGAAACTGTCTCGATATTAAAATATTTTAGTTTTGAATTAGATAAAGAAAGATTTGGGGTGCTATAGGGTTATAAATATTAATTTAGCATGTTAGCCTAATTTCTGCCCTATGAGAGATCACTATTTGCCAACTAACCATTTCTTTGTGTACTTCATTATGTTGCACAGTATGTACACAATGTATTTTTTCAAGAATTGTTTTATTTTCTACATATAAGAAAAAATTACAATATAATATACAATTAAGAAAAATATATCTCACACATCAAATTTCAGTATATATATATATATAACTTTGAATAATCCATTTGCATAATGATTATATTTATCAAGCAGTTTTTTTTTTATATCTTAACCAATATTTAAAGTTTAAATTATTATTCAGTGCTCTTAATTTGATTGAACATATTTCAATCTGGCAAACAATAGTTGCAATTCTAAGAAAATCTGAGACTTTGGGTGAAACAGACTTTTTATAATTTAGGGCAATCACCTTCCTTGCTATAAGTAAAAGTGTCCATACCAAAGGATACTGAGATGAACTTAGACATCCAGGGGTCTGAAGCATAAAGTAATCAAAGACGTATCAGATATTATACATTTATCTATCCAAAGGGCCTTAAAGAAGTCTTGATTATTTTCCCAAAAGTATGTTTTATGCAAATAAAATATATGGCAATGCTCTGCCAGTACAGAGTTTCCACATCTCCAACAAATTACTTCACTAGTTTTATAAATGTTATAAATTCTATGAGGAGTAAAAACTAACCTATGTAAGTATTTCCATGCAAAAATGTTCAGGAAAGTAGTACTATCTGTAGTTAACCCAAGTAATTTTACAATTATCTACTTTAAATAAACATTATTTATGTCTATCAAATTATATCAGTGAATGAAATGTTAACAATTCCCATCTACCGTAATTTCTAATTACAACATTAATTTATATAATCTGGATAAAGAAGGTTTCACCTTTCCATTATCATTAATACTAAGAGATAAATATTCCCACAACCTAGGATATTGTGATCTTTCTGAAACTGTCATCAGATATATTTTTTTAATTTGGTTTAATATTATAAATTTAAAATCAGTTTTGATTTATCTAGATCAAAACTAGATATTATTTTATGCTGATAACATATTATTTCCTTTCAAACATTGTGTCCATAATAATAAATTATTTTTAGTGACAAGATTTTATTTTGCATGTTTGAATCAAAACAGTTTGGCATATATACAATAAGATGGTGTGGATAAGAGCCAATTTTCTAAACAATAATTTCTTTAAATGAAGTTTCTAAGAAATTTAAAATAATGTTAATATAATTTTAATGAGTTAACTGATTTAATAGTCCATTATAATAACTTTTATAAACCATATCATTTTAGGATCTGTAATCAATAAAGAACTGATATTATATTTAATCAACATATTATTACACATATTAGAATGAATAGAGTTCCACTAAGCATCACAATTATCTAACTAATATATATTTTTTTAATCAGGTAAACCTATATTCACATTTTCAAAGTGCTGATATGGTTCACATAAGGAGATCTCATTTTTAATGGATACCATAGAAAATGTAATAATAAGTTATTTATTTCAGGCATTATAAGATATGCGTATGTATATATATATATATATATATATATATATATATATATATATATATATTTGTGCGTGTATATATACATATAATTTTAGGATGGAGGCCATCTTAATAAGGCAAAACAAGTTATTACATTTTATTGTAATTGCCTTATTATAATTATCTTTTATAATCATTTCTAGACTACCGTGTAAATAAATGCCTCAACATTTAAAGTTTGATTTAACTAAACTAAGATTTAAGTTATGAAAAATATTCACCAATAACAGTTGATTAATAATTAAAACTTCTGTCTTATCATTGTTAAATTTTAATTTAGAAATGTTATCAAAATAGTTAATTTCATCATACAATTCCTTCAAGGAATTATTATTATCACTAATTTTAAAAAGTATATAATTTGTAAATAGTAAAATGTTGGAGAAATAGTTATTAGAAATATTAAATCCCTTAATATTATCATTATTTTCTTATAACATTTGCAAAGGGTTCTATTACCAGTGCAAATGAAAGAGGCAATGAAGGGCACCCTTGCTTGTTTCCTTTATTTCATTTGAAACAGTGTGAAAGAATGGGACCAATCTGAGTTATAATATAACTTTTTAATTAGTGAAACAAATTCATCTGGGATTCCAAAAATGTTAAGAGGCTTATGGAAATATGTCCACTCAACAGAATCAAAGGCCTTTTCAACATCTAGGCTAATTATTGTTAAACTAGCTTTATTTTCCTGGGCAAAATCAATAATGGTTAGAATTATTTTATTATTATCTTGAGTTTGTCTCCTTTATTATTATACCTGACTGGTCTATATGAATAAAAGAGATTACTCTATTTATTCAGTTTATTGGCTATATCAGAAAATTATCCATTTTATCGGTCAGTTGATCACATTTATTTAATTATTCCTAATGCTTATTGAAAACTGAGAAATTTTCTTCTAAGCCTGAGTTTTTTTTTTACCAGAGACTGGATTTAAAATGCGTTTAATCTGGCTAGTTCTGTTAATAATTTTTGATCTATTAGCTAACCTATTTAGACATCTAGGTGTAGGTGCATAGGAATACATTTACACCTTTTCTAAAGCTAGTCCAGTTTTATGAAATAGAATCTGTTGATGCTGTTTAACAATTTCTTTGACTTTTCAATACTTTATTTCCTTTCTGAAATTTTATTTCTCCTGTTTAACATATCCTCAAGTAGGACAATGACATTTGTAAAGAAGACCTCACATCACATCCTGGATAACTACAGTACCTATCTATGACACCCACAAAAAGAAGCATATATTAATAAACAAATGTCCTTCTTCATTGACCCAAGCACCATCATTCTAAGAGACTTCTTTCTCCATTAATTGATACACTTATACCTCAACAAACAAATATGCAGAATGCTTACTTGACGTTATCAGTGCAAACTCCCTCAATCAAATAGCAACTTCCATACTCCCCCACTACAGGTGCCAACATACTCAATGTTGTCCACACCAACATTACCTATGTCTGATTCTCAACTGTTGACAAACCTCAATTGTTCAAAAAAATCATCATGCATTTGCCTTATGATCCCAATACAGGTCATCATCCAACTCAACTATCTTTACAGGCAACTTTAAGGCCAATTTTTTCATGCTGATTGGAGATGGTTTAACAGTTTACCACCCATTGATGACCCATTAGCAAGAACCACTGCATACAGCCAATGTTTATACTACCATCCTAACTCCTGTTTAGAAGATTATGTTCCTTTTCACCAGAAATATATTGTCACGTTCAAAAACAAATCCTTATGGTGGAAAAAAAGCTCATAGACCATAAATGAAAGAATAAATTTTAGCAGCCTCAAAAACAGTTAATAAAGAATGAAGGTGTGAGATGAAACTCTACAAAGCTAATTATAAACTGGAAGTTGCTACATCACAAGGCATTCTTTAGTTGTGTAAAGAACCTGAAAAATAACATCCAGTGTTGTACTGAACTTATCTGTAATGTCATCACCCACCCAAATCTTGAGAACATAGCTAACAACCAAGTAGATAAATTCAGCTTTAGCTTCTCCCCTCTATTTCCTACAAATTTCCCAATATGAAGTATCCAGTCCATACCCCACCAGAAAACACCTCTTAACAGCTATTAAAAGTACTGCCCAAGACAAAAAGAAAAAAAAACACCACCGTTATGGGCCCAGATATCATACCAGACTGTTTATTGGTCAGTATGAGGCACGCCTATTGAACCTTCTCCTTAAACTCTTAATCTGCATCCTCTCAACTGTATATATTCCAAATGTCCAGAGAAAAGCTATATTAGTGGCCTTCACAAGGGAAATATTCTCATAGGTCCTGGCAACTATAAATCTATCAACCTTACCAGTATTACTTGCAAGCTGAAGGAATGTATCACCATGGATCTCTTCAACAGGGAAATAGAAAACTTGCCATCCCTAGACCCAAACCAATTTGACTTTGTAAAAGTTATATCATGCATATTAAACCTAGCAGAATTCTTTGAAAGAGTCACAGAAGCACCGGATGAGTTAACTCTTTGCAAACTACTTACCTTGATGTAGCTAAGGCCTTTGACATTTTACCCCATCCTGGCATCAATGACGACTGGCTAAACGTATTACAAATCCCTGTGATAACTTACTGGGTTGCTAACTGGCTTACTCGTAGAACCTATTCTGTTAGAGTTGGTGGCACAGACTTGTCCCCAGTGGTGTAACTCAGGGTTTTGTCCTGGCATTACTTCTATTTTTATTGATCCCTCGGTCCTCACTGTTACTGGCCTGGCTCCCAGTGCCCCACATCTAGTTTGGGTTTACTCTTCTATGTCTGAACTGACTCCAGTTTTGCTGGGGCTGGTCATGGATCCTACAGGTGTCCTTGGGGCTCATCTCATTTGTGCTTCCATTTGGGAGGGGGATTTGTTTGTTTATACCCTACCCACTCTTTTTCCCTGCCCCCCACACACATCGATTACGCCTAAGTGCAACTCCTCCCTTTGGACCATTTCTTCCTTTAGGGAATGTATCAATGAGTATCATCCTACCTAGGACAGGCATGGCCATCCCATCCCTACCAATCTGTCAATCATCCAAGCCACTAATCAAACCCAGGTCAGCTGGGCCAGGCATCACTTCTATTTAGCATTTATTTCTCTGATCTCAAAACTGACATTAAAGGCTACTTGCAGCCTTCAATATGTTTGGTCTGATAAAACTCTGTATAATTTTTCATATATTCTGTTTCTTCCACTGCCTGTCAACCCTCCAGTGACCAAACTGCTCTAGTCATTCTTCTTCTTTAGGTGAAAGGCTGTTATTGAGCCATCATCCAGGAAGCCCTCTATGCTATTTGTAGCCCTAATCCCATTCCCATTGCACTTGGACCTGTCATGTCTATCATACTAGAAACATCCAGGTGTGCTTCTATGCAAGTGCAAATTCCAGATATAGTACAAAAAATGCTGTTTTATAGATACCTACACATCAGCATTTTTTTTTGGTTCTGCTGTGGCTCCGCACTTCTACTGTAAGTCAGCAGTATAGCAGGGACAATCCAATTTTGGCCACTCACTCCACCTTCTCCCATTGGCTGCTCCACTGCCTAGGTCACTAGCCAGGTTATCTGGACTTCAATCAGAATTTTATCCCTCTGCACCACAGTTCCAACTAATAATATAGTTTTAAATTCTGAACATCAGCAATTATGATCCCTTTTCAAATGAACTCAGTAACTGTTGGAATATAATTATTCTGTATTCTCTTTAAAAAAATTCTTGAAAAATATACAAGTTGACAAATGTATTATAAAGGTTCATAGGTTAGTACTAGGCTAAGTGCCCTTGTGAAGCTAGCCAATTTTCCCTTGTGAGACTCAAACTCTGCACCTTGGGTTTGTAAGGCAAACACCTTAACCATTAGGCCACCCTCCCAAACAATTATATTACAGTTCCCAACTTGCTATCTAACTTTCAGCATGGATTGAGTATTATTCATGGATCTGACAGAGCTATCCTAAATATAACTGAATATATGTGTGCTGAAATTAACTATGGTAATTATACCCAGACTTTGCTTCATAATTTATCAAAGGCCATTGATAGCATCAACCACCAGACCTTTTTCAGAAGGCTCTCAGACATTGGACTCACTCCTGACATTACTAACTGCTTTTCTGGCTACTTTGAAGGCAAGTCTAAGGCTGCAAGATGGAGTAAAAACATGTTCCCACACATATAAAAGACCAAACACTAGAAATGTCACACAGACAAACCATTCAGTAAAAATTGCAAGGAAGAGCAAGTTAAGCTAGAGTCTTAAATATGTGATACTTTTAACCTTCTGCAGTAGATGTCCATGGTATATATGCAAATGACTCATTAAGGTTTAAGGTACTACACAGTAAAGACTAGCTTGGCTGGGTCTTTCTTGCAGTTTTACTGAATGGTTTGTCTGTGAGACATTTTTTTCCCCTTTGATTTGAATTTTATTTGGGATATTTTGCAGGCACCCTGATGTTTATGGAAATCATGCTTGGTTTTAAGCTGTGTGTTTTTTAGCTATAGACAAACAATCTGTCTATGCTATACTGAGGCCTAGTGGGGGTTGGCTTTATTGACCTGAATGTATTCATAAAGACATAAAAAGTAAAAAGTCACGGGCCTCCACTATAGCAGTTTTAAGGTATTACACAGTAAATCTCTAGCTTGGATGGGTCTTTTGTATTGTTTTTTTTTTTTCAGAAACATAAAAGACATATAACCAGTGGACTGGTGCCCATTACACTGTAAATCCATGTTCTCAAAAACTACTAACTCACATACTCACAGATTGTCTTTATTTATGGGTACCCTGGGTCAACTAGCCTGGTATAACATATGCTTGGTCTAGCTGTATCAAAAGGGGCTACGCTATGACCATAAACTCCTTTCCTACTGGTGGACTGGGCACCTGTTAGATTAGCACTGGAGATGCATCCCTCTTCTTGAAAACAGATAGGCTTGGTAAGCATTATGCATACTGTTAATCAGAAATCGCTCATAATAATTAATGTTCTTGTCCAGATATTTTTTTTTTCTATTTACACTGCTCCCACTGCCTGTCAGTTACTGGTCCCCTCCTGGCTAGTAAGCCCAGTTGTTCCATATTACTGGGATGGGGTGGATCAGAAGGGGCCATCAATCACACAGCCATCAGTGTGGTTTGTGGTTTTTCTTCATATGTCGCCATCCTAGCTTTCACTCAGCCAAGTACCAAGGTGGGTATGTGCAATGGTCTGAGTGAGAAGGATATCCCCTTGCTCCTACAAAAAGCATTCCCCCTTCAAGCAGGTATGCCCCATCCAGAGAAGCATGGGAGGTGTTTTCCCCAGTCCCCATTAGGGAAATTACCCTATCCAGTGTATTTCTGAGTGCATACATCCCTCTTCACCTCACTTTTGTACAGAAAGGAATGAAATATGCTGGTGTGCATGTATGTTTGTTTGTGTGTGTGTGTGTGTGTGTGTGTGTGTGTGTGTGTGTGTGTGTGTGTGTGTGTGTGTGTGTGTGTGTGTGTGTGTGCGCGTGTATGTCTGTGTGTGTGCATGTCAGTGACTGTTTACAACTGTGTGTGTGTGTGTGTGTGTGTGTGTGTGTGTGTGTGTCCATGTTAGTGACTGTGTACAACTGTATGTGTGTGTGTGTGTTTATTCATGAATGTGTACGACTGTATGTGAGTGTGTGTGTGTGTGTGTGTGTGTGTGTGTGTGTGTGTGTGTGTGTGTGTGTGTGTGTGTTAAATCGAATGAAGATGTGTTAGCCAAACTAGTTGTGCCAGCAATGTGCACACATATATTGTAAAACATTCACTGAGTCCCCCCCCCCATTTGTTATACTCTAACATACCCACAAGATGTCACAATAACATTATATTTCTTAAACTATGAAGTACTTTTTTTAAATGTTTTTTGGCTCAGTCATATATGATGCCACCAATGCACTACTTATGTTATTTTAAAATTGGTATTAAATAAATCATGAACACCAGAGATGAAATATTTCTTAAGATAAACAGTTAGTTATTTTTTTAATAATTTTCCAACTAAAAATCATTGTCTCTTCATGTGAGGTCTTTCAATTCATTAAAATAAAAAAAATGCACTGTGATTTTTATGTGCAGATAGGCAGTGTATTGTTCTACTATTTTAATGTCACACTGATGTTCAGTAGGGCTTACTGTGAAACTGCAAACCAACATGTAGCAGATGTTATTCTTTCACTATTCCTCATGATACTGACCCATCACTAAATTTTTAGTGAAGTATCTTCATTTCTAAAAACCTCCTACACTACGCTATTCAACAGCTTTACAAGAGCCATGATACTTTAAGGGTGTTCCAATTTTTATATATGTTGTTTCTGATTGCATGAAATCACATTATATGCAAACATAAAAGCAACAAAGAGTTTTTCATATCTCTTAAGTTATGGCTATAACATCCCTTCTCAACAGTAATATTCCTCCATAATACGTTGCTTAAAAGCTGAGCTTACTTTCTACTAACTCATTTTAATTGTCTAGTTTTTCTGGGTATATGCCAGCAACTTTTTTTATTTTGAACTTCTTTTATTCAGAGGTATTTAAACATTACCACTTCACTGATAGCAGCATTTTTATGCTATAAAGTGGTCTTGCTCATTTGTTGCACTCTGTCTGCTGTATCACAGACTACATTCAGACCTGCTGAATCTGGTTCTGTTTGTTAAACTGAGCACTAAACCAGGCTATCTTTTCTTGGAGAGGGGCCCCCTGCACCCTTGTAGCAGGAGAGTGCAGTCAGGACTCATCTGATTGAAGGTTGCTGGCACAGGGCTCAGTTTTGAGCTTTTTTATTGGTTAAATTGTTTAATTCAGTTTGCTCACTGTTGGTACATAAGCCCCATGTTTCAGCAGGTTTGCACTTGTTTTAACACAGCTCCACAGCGTTAGGCGACCAGCCACTGCTCTGCTGTATTCATCTGTTTATGTGTAGTGCACCTCCAGCACCATCGCTCACTACTGCACAGTGGGGGTAACCATTGGCAGTTATAGAAGGAAACAACTTCAGCAGATAAAGTTTCCGTTAGCAGCTGCCTGTCATCTGGCTGAGAAGTCCTTAAATTGCGCTTAGCTGATCAGAGAGCACCTCAGCTGCGCTTTTGCCCCTTAAACAGTCCCACAACTACCAAATCTACAATAGTCTCATACCACTAGTATAAACCCTTTACAGATCACCCCATTAGTATAGACTCTGTTTAGAGCACCAAGTTATACCACACCTCTCTATTTTCTCTCCCCACTGTGAAAACAGGATTTAACCTAGCATTATGGATGGTAAGTTTCCCTCCATTTCTCCTACCACCCAGACTGACATGGGTATCCTGAGGCAGTGTAGCAACTGCCTCATGTACACTGACAACCCTCTACTCCTAAATCACCCAAGTACAATTTGTGAGAGAGGCATTACACTAAGAATTTGGAATTCTTGCTCTCTCCTGCACAGAACAGTAACACTGAACAGATTGTCAGCTCACATACTACAACTCCTACGCAAACCATGCACTCAACACACTAATCATCATATGCAGAGGTACTCACCTGAAACCTACCTAAACACCAGAGACCTTCCAAACACAAACATGCTACACCTAATACAACACCTACAGCACGCAATACATATAAAAACACAAGCTCCAGTGTCTTACCAAATAAACCTCTGAGGCAAAGCTCATCTAAGCAAAATTTTTTATTCATAGGTGACTCCATTGTCAGACACACTGATATCCCACTGACCAGGCTGGACAAGGAGAAGGTTGCGGTCAGCTGTCTATTGGGTGCCAAGATCCATCACATCACACATGTACTCAGGTGTCTCAACAAGTACCATTATAACGCCATCAAAGTTCATAGATTCATAGGACAATAGTAGGCTATTGGCCTGGAGGCCATTATAAGCCTATACAAGAATTTCACCCATGTTCCCACAAAGTCAGCACCTGTTTTCCCTGTCCAGCAGGGACACAGGTGGGATCCCAAGGGTATATTTTCTGTTTCCCATCCAGTCATCCGGGTTCCTCTTAAACAGGGCTATTGAGGTACTCTGCTTGAAATGGAGAGGAAGTGTATTCCACAGATGGGGAGTCATTGGGATACAAATCTATCCTGGCAACAAGTTCTATTAATGTCACAGACCAGGTTGAGACCTTGGGTGCAGGTTGCACAAGTGGAGTTTGACTTACGATATGCAGAAACTCCATCAAGGCTGAGTCTGAGATGGCCTTGTATGCCAGACACAGGTCACCTCTGAGCAGTCTGTATGAGACAGAGTAGAGAGACAGGCCTTTTAGCCTATCTGTATAGAATAGGTGCTTGAGACCCTAGATTTTCCTGGTCAGGAACCTCTGTAGTCTCTCCAACTGCTGCATGTGCTTTGCAAGGTACATTCTGAAGGGGGCATTATACTCGATAATGGGTCTAAGAAGGAAGGAGTACAAGGATGTTATGACCTCCTTGTTCTTGGATGCAATACCCTTACTAATGAGGTGGGAAATGTAGAAAGCCTTCTGTACAAGGGAGGCAACATGGTGGTCAAAGGTCAGGTTGCTATTAACCTAGGTGCCCAAGTCCCTCACTACTGATTGTGTGCTTAGTACATTGTTATTAATGTGATAATTAGTGGGGACACCATGTTCCCCAAAGGGGATAATGATGCATTTCTTGACACTCAGTTTGAGGCCATGCTTCTGGAACCAGTCATTAATTTGGTTAAGGCCCTCTTGGAGGATGTTCATATCACTAGGGGAATTTATGACAGTGCCCAGCTTGCAGTCATCTGCAAACTTGGTCAGCCACAGACCACTGGTTTTGGCTTGCACCTCAGAAAAGTATATCCCAAACAGTAGAGGCCCCAAGACTGATCCCTGGGGTACACCGCTTGTTACAGGTCTACTACTAGAGGTGGTTTCCCCTATTATGACTGAGTGGGTTCTATCAGTGAGCCAGTTAGCTACCCATCTGGTAACATATGGGTTGATGCCTAGCTGAGAGAGTTTATCTATTATGCCCGAGTGTAGAATAGTTTTGAAGGCTTTGGCTAGGTTAAGGTAGGCAGTGTGCATGTCTTGCCCTCATCCATGGCTTTGGTGACTGTTTTGAAGATGGCAACCAAGTTTAACAGACATGATCTCCCTTTAACAAAACAAAACTGTGTGGGATCAAGTGTTTGGAGGTTGCCAATGTCCTTGTTTATAAGGTCCATGATAATGCGTTCTATGGCCTTGCAGATCAGGCTAGTTAAGCTGATTGGCCTATAACTGCCTGGGTTGGTGGACGCTCCACTTTTGTGCAGAGGGATTACAGTGGTTGTTCTCCACTCTGCTGGGGCAAAGCCAGTGCACAGGCTTTGGTTGATTAGGATGCCTAGTGGTGCTGAGAGTTATTGCTGGAGTTCATGCAGGACACAGCCAGGGATGTTGTTGGGTCCCATGGAGGCTGTATTTTTTGCCTTTGAGAGGGCATTAATAACCTGCTCCCTGGTGATGAGGGGAGGGGGCAGGTGCTGAGGATATCCTGGCTTACTTATGGGAGGGACAGGGAAGTGAAGTTTTTACTGAACTTGTCTTCCAGCAGATTGTCTATATCTATGGCATTTGTGTATGTGGTATTCTTGACCACCAATGCAGAGCAGATTTGGGAGTTACCTTTGAGATTGTGGATGTATATGAAGAAGGCCTTGTGATTGTCCTTAGTGAATATGGCCAATTTGGACTCAAAGTAAGCCTTAGAGGATTTCACTAGTGACCTTATTTGCTTGTTCAGACAAAGGAGAGATTGCTTCCAACTTGGCACCTGCTCCTTCTTGGTCCTGAACAGCAAATTTTTTCACTGTTATTATAGAGTCTGTTTACTGCTGTTGTCCACCACATAGGTTTACTCTTCCTTGAGGAGGATTATTTGGTCCTGTCAGGTATTGCTGAGTCCATGCAGCTATATAGATACTCATATAGTTTTTTGGTGTAGGCTTGGACATCAGTGCTTGATTCACCTGAAGGGATGGTGGCTGTTAAGCTGCTTATATCTGCTCTCAGGAGGTTGTAGTCAGCTTTGGAAAAGTTTTTTTGTTCGACCCTGGTAAGCGAGGGGTCAGGGGAGATGGTGACTTCGAAAGTGATTGCTTTATGGTCGGATCTTACCAAGGAGGATGACACTGTAGGGGTGCTACAGTGGCTACTCATGTTGGTTAGTACCAGGTCCAAGATATTTTCACCTCTCATGGGGATGTCAGCCAGCTGATCCAATGCGTTGGCCATGACGAAGTCGAGGAATCTTTGAGCATTCGTGTTTGAGCTAGAATAGGTCTTCCGCTCTATGGTTGGGTAGTTAAAGTCATCCAGGATCAGGGTAGAGGGTTGAATCTTGATGGATTCAAGTAAGTCCAGATAGGTGGAGTAGGTCTCCTGAGTCATGGCTGGGGGTCTGTAGCTAGCTATGATTTGAATGGGTGTTTTGTCAATAGTTAACAGAACCTGGAGTGTCTCCTGTGTGTCATACTGTTTGACCAGCCTGGAGGGGTGTATGTCTTTGATAAATATTGAAAATCCACCTCCTTTGGCTTTGTAGCCCTCTGTTTGGGGTCTGAAAGTATCGTAGGACAAGTAACCTGATAAGGCTGGGATGCTCTCCACAGCTTTGAACCGGGTTTCAGTGACTGCACAAATGTCAGCATCTTCCAGGGTGAGGAATGCTTGCAGTGAGTGCAGTTTCATGTTAAGACTCCTAGCATTTAGCAGCATGACCTTTAAATTTCATTTAGAAGAATTTTTCACATTGGTAATTTTGCTGTCATGACTTTGCCTAAAAAAGGCACTATGGGGAAGGCAAGAGCCTTTGCCAAAAGCCTGAAGCCCAGGGGAGACAGATGAAGGCCATCTCTGGCAAAGCATTATGGTCTGTCAGTCATGTTCTCCCAGGCTGTCAGGTAATGGATTCCTTTGAAATTTTCTGTTTGTACTGAGGCATCATTCTGGGTGACGGTAGGATGCTGCTTAAGGCTAGTGAAATAACTTCCTGGGACATATATTCAACAAGCTCAATCATGTTGCTCTTCATATAATCCAGAGAGGTCATTCACACCAACATGGACTATGACAGAGTCATAACAGTACCTGTTTTTGAGAGATTTGAGTGAGTGAGTGATATGTTGGATTCTAGCACCTGACAAGCAACTTACCATGACTTTCTCCTTTTCTAGCTTGGTTAGGGGCACATCTGTGTGCCTCACAATAGAGTCTCCTATGACTAGTATGTTGGGTTTGTGGCTGGGCCTTAGAGGCTGTGAGACACAGGCATGTGTACTATGTGTGGTGCTTGGTGCGGTGGGTTGTGATGTGCATGTGTGCTTTTGCCTTGGAGGTCTCTTTTGTTTAGTTATGTTTTTGTTGAGAACCTCCACATACATAGGAATGTACTGTACAGGTATGGGTGGTGTTAAGGGTGTGGTGCTGGTGGTGTTTGTGCAGACAACCTTCTCAGTGCCAGATGCACTGGCTTGGGATTGAGACAGCAAGGATTTTAGGTTCTTAGTGTAATTGCATCTCTCACATATTGTGTTCCTAGGTGGTAGAAGAAGAGGGTTGTCCATGTACATGAGGCAGTCGCTACACTGTCTCAGGATGCTCATGTCAACAAGACTAGAGGAGAAACCACAGGATATTGTCCATCCATTGTTGTCAGAATCTGTGGAAGAGAGGAAAAGGATTGTAGAGTGGGTACTATCAGAATACAGTACCTATAGGTGTGAGTAGGGCTGGATAAAATTACAGTAGTTGCAAGGGAGGGTGTCAGTTACACAGGACTGCTGGCAAGGGAAAAAGTGCAACTGAGATACCTCATAATAGGTTAAAACAGCACAGCGGCAGTGTGCAACGAGCAGACAAAAGCAACACCCTGCAAACACAGGGTATAAATACCAGAAAAGATGGAAAAATCTAGAAGCTCGAATTACTACCCAATCCTGCTAGCCCCTGCTCTTTCAACGAATCACTCATGCTAGAGAAGGTCAGGCAACCCTGTTACTCTCACTAACAGTGAAGACAAGACACTGCCATAAGAAGATGGATGCCAGAAACAAGAAACTCAACAAGCAAAACAACCAAGACTGGATAATAGCAGGCATCTATCCAGACTGTGCTACCTGACTAGAACACAGAAACCTCATAAAAATGCACAGAAAAGCACAGATAGAGCACTCACAAGCAGACAATACAACTCTCAGTATAAAAAAGCAGTTTACAGTTAAGTAATTGAATAGAAATTCAATTACAGTAATGGAACACTAGCAATGAAAATACAGTTAAATCAGTATGAAACTACAAAAATGCAGGGGAAACAGTAAAAAAAGCTTTACAACAATGCAAACTGTAGTAGATTAGTTGTATAGCACAACTATAAGTGTTAAGAAGTGTAATTCAATGAAATAAATGTAAGAAAAAACTTATTTTGTTCTTGGAGCCTAAGAGATTTTCTGCTTTGTCACAGTGATGAATCACCACTCCTCAGCCTGGTAAAAACAAGCAGACACAGGGTTTAAATACCAGAAAAGATGGAAGAATCTAGAAGCTCGAATTACTACCCATTCCTGCTAGCCCCTGCTCGTTTAACCAATCACTCGTGCTAGAGAAGGTGAGGCAACCCTGTTATTCTAACAGCGAAGACATGTTGGTGTGAATGACTTAAGACATACCTCACTGGACTATATGAAGCCAGGCATGATTGAGCTCTATGAATATGTGTCCCAGGCAGGTATAGCCCTAGCCTTGAGAAGCATTCTACCCTCACCTAGGATGATACCACAATATAAACAAAAAATGATTGACTTCAACATTTGGCTTAGTTTCTGGTGTTATTCTAAGGGGATTCAGTTCCTGCCAGCCTGGGATGACATGGTTGATAGACCACTCTGCTTTGCCAGAGATGGTATTCACCTGTCACCTCTAGGCTTTCAGTTACAGGCTAAGGCACTTGCCACCCCAATAGTGTCTTTTTAGGCAAGGTCTCAAGAACAAAATTTCCGACATGAAACTATCATTCACAAATAAATTAAAGGTTATGCTGCTAAACGCTAGAAGTTTAAATTAGAAACTGCACTCTCTGGAAGCACTCCTCTCCCTGGAGGATACTGATGTCTGTGCAGTCATAGAAACTTGGTTCAGGGCTGCAGAGAGTAGTGCCTTCCACAATTTCAGACCACAAAATGAATGTTTGAGAACTAAAGGAGGAGGAGTATCTATCTTCATCAAAGATAAATACACCTCTAGAATGGTTAGACAGGAAAATTCCATGGAGTTACTCCATGTTTAATTAACTGTGGATAAGACCCCCTTCGAGTCATTGTTAGCTATAAGCCTCCTTCAATGAACCAAGATACCCATGCTGTTTATTTGGACCTACTCAAGTCAAACAAATTACAACCAAACATTCTAGTCATGGGCAATTTTAACTATCCCTCCATTGAATGGGAAACTTATATGAGTGCTAACATGCTCGCACAAAGGTTTCTGGACTTTGTTAACACTAATGCCCTGGATCAAATAGTATGCAACCCCACAAGGGGCTCAAATATTCTCGACCTGGTCCTCAACAACATGGGTGACTGTTGCACCGCCACAAATATAGCATCTTCTCTGGTTAAATCTGATCACATATCAGTCACATTTGAAGTAGCTATAACACCTGAACCCCTCTTAGGTGAAATCAGGCTAAAAATGTTCACCAAAGCTAATTATACCCTCCTAAAGGATGGCAAAAATAATTTCCAAGCTCCTGTTCTCACAGATGGCATTGACATCTATAGTAAGGTATACACAAATACCCTGTACAAACACTTACACAAGTGTATTGACAAAGATGTACCTGATTGGATCAAAACAAGATCCTCAAGAAAAAAACAAGCCTCCCTGATGGACATCTAGCATTAATACGTTATATAAGGAGAGGAATAAGTTGCTGTCTAAGAATAAAAAAGAGAGATCCCAGCACTGGAAGAACACCCTCCTCTTCTTGAACAAACAAATAAAGCACTTTGTAAAATTCTCTAAGGGCAACTTAAAAAAAATTAGCAACCATAGCTAAGGATAACAGTAAGGCATTCTTCAACTATCTGTAACCTAAAAGGTAGGACCCAGATGTGTGCTGAACTAGCTGTGGATAACAGCTAACCTATAAGCTGACAGGTTTGGCAAAAATTTCACCCCCCCATCCCATCCAAACATTCCACAAAGCATTCCCTCTATATTTTCCCCACCTTCCCTCTCCAAAGAACAAGTCATTAATGCTTTCTCTAAGGCCAAAATCACAGCTTCTATAGCACAGGGTGGCATCCCAGGTGGCATTTTAAATAGTCTAAAACATGAGTTAGCAACTCCATTAGGTACTCTCTTCAACCACTGCCTGAGTACTGGTTTTGTCCCTTCTGAATGGAAAACAGCAACTGTCATCCCCCTTCATAAAGGGGGTACAGCAACAGACCCTGAGAACTACAGACCCATACACTTAACCAGCCTTATCTGTAAAGCCATGAAATGAATCATCATGGACCTTATAAATAAGGATGTAAGTGATCTCCAGACCCTTGTACTGACATAGCTTGGTTTTGTCAAAGGCTGGTCATGCCTGTTAAACCTGGTGGACTTCTTCAAAAACCTCACCAGAGCCATAGACAAAGGCAAATCTGTGCATACAGCTTACCTTGACTTAATCAAGGCCTTTGACACAATCCCACATTCGGGCATTATCGATAAACTCTGCCAGTTGAATATCAACCCTTATGTTGTCAGTTGGGTTGCTAACTGGCTCACCGACAGATCACGCTAAGTCAAAGTTGGGGACTTTACCTCAACCAGAAGACCTGTCACCAGTGGGGTTCCACAGAGGTCAGTGCTGGGCCCCCTATTGTTTGGAAAATACTTTTTAGAAGTTCAGGCCAAAATAGAGGAGCTGTGGCTGACTAAGCTTGCTGATGAATGCAAATTAGTTGCAATCACTGAATCCCCAAACAATATCAATATACTTCAAGAAGGACTTACACAAACCAGTGATTCTCATTCCCTTTCATAAAAATGATATCCCTGCAGACTGTCATATAGATAATAATACCGTAAGTAACAACTCAGTAGTGAGAGACTTGGGAACACAAGTTGACTGTAGCCTAAACTTTGACCATCATGTGTCTACTGTGGTAAGGAAGGCATTCTATGTTACACACCTCTTTAGTAAAGGCATTGCCTCAAGAGTGAAAGAGGTCACAACACCCCTCTACTCGACCCTCATTAAGCCAATAATTGAGTACAGTGCTCCCTTTGGTATGTACCTTACCAGACACTTGCAGTAACTTGAGAAACTCAGAGATTTCTAACCAAGAAAATTCAGGGTCTCCTGCATATGTCATACTGACAGACTGAAATCACTGTCACTGTACTCATTAGCATACAGGCTACTTACAGGAGACTTGTGCCTGGCCTAGAGAGCCATCTTGGATCCAAACCCAATGGAAATGCTGCACATCCACAAGTCAAATGGGACAAGGGTCACTTGCTTAAGGGACCTTAACCTGGCCTGTGACATAAATAGGACCTGCTGGAAAGCTAGATATGTCTCTCAGAGATTGCCACTCCTCTGGAATAGGCTACCAATTCACATCAAAGAAAACCCCTCTATGACCTTGTTTAAATGTAGCCTGGATGACTGGATGGGAAACCATAAATTCCTGCCAGGTTTTCACCTATGACCCTCCTAGATATGGGTAGTCATTGCTAACTAAGATCTCGAGTTTAGGCAACATCCTTTATAATGGGTTTCTCTAGTATTATATTAGGTACACACAGCTAGGCTTATAAAGACCTTCAGGTCAATAGTCCAATAACCACCTATGAACTTAACAGACTTGAAATAAGGTAGTTCATTAACTGTCTTTCTGAATATGTGATTTTATCTTGCAGTTTGCATGTGTGGCATTTTTTATGTGGAAAAAACAACAGAACATTCACAAAATAGGTGGCGCAGTGGTCCAGCAGTTAACATTGTCACTTCACAGCAACAGATTTTCCATTTCAATTCTCGGCTGGGGATGCCTTCTGTGCAGAGTCTGTATGTCCTCCCTGCATTTGCGTGGGTTTCCTCCGAGTACTCCTTTTTCCTACCACATTTCCAAAGACATGTGTCTGGAGTGTTTTTCCCCGGGCCTCCGCTGAAAATAGGCTCTGTCCTAGTCAGATTTTCATGGCTAGCAAATGTTAAATAAATAAATAATAAATAAATAAAATAAATTATTGAATATTATACAGTGACTGGCCATTAACATTTGAAAACAAGCACACTGATTGGTCAGCCCAACCAGCATGTCCATTGTAAATCGAGCATATACCAATGGAAAAAAGTCCGGTCACCCAGACTTTATTCTCTTAATATATGCTACTAAAATTCTACTTTTATTTAATTTAAAAAAAAAAAAAAAAACTTACAAAAAACGAAAAAGAATGAGAGAGATGGGACAAAGAAAAATATAAGGATAATCAGTCACATTATGCAAAACTAGAGAAACATACCTGATAATCCTTATATTTTCTCTGTCCCATCTCTCCTGCATGTTTGAAGTCTCCAGATTTCATACTTTTAAATTAAAAACAAACAAAAAAAGGCAATGGAAAGCTTTATTTTGCCATTGCTTCCTTCACACAGCATTGATGTACTGCTTAAGTGTGGGAACGCAAGTCCCATACACATGCACAGTACATCAAGAAAGCCCCATGATACCGGGGAAAATGTGGAAGAGCACCACGGTACCATTATAATCATGTTATTCAATGATTACATTAACTAGGTTTGAAATGATCCTATAAGATCATAGATAATGCTGCACCAAAATTGGTTTTACCATTTCTGGTCATGTCTAAAGTTATGGGCTTTTTTCCAAGGCTCATTACTTGGGCTCCTCTTTTTTTCTAGTTATTATTAATACGTTGATTGATCTTGATCTGAAATCAAATGTTAGGTTTAGGTTGATGATATAATTCTTATCTCACCTGACAGTATAACAGAAAAAATAATGAAAACTCTGCAAAGTGATTTTAATAAGTTACTATCCCAGACTCTAGCACATTTTTGATATACATTAATAAAACAAATATTGTATTAACATTCTAGAAAGCACTCAACGGGTCATATAATGGACCCAAATGTGGAATTAATTGAATTGGTTAATTCCTATACCAATTTGGGCATGGTAATCAATGCAAATTTTGCATTAAAGGATACTATTGAGAAAGATGTGCATCAATTGCTCCCAAAATTGGCAAGCTTGTACAATGTCTATAAAAAATTCATTAACAGATCACTAGGAAATGTGTTATTGTTGCTTTTAATAATTTACTTTTCTTGTTTAGATTACAGTGAAGGATATATTTATAAAGTGAACATTTTGTAGTAATTAGTATTGAGGTTTATAACAAAACTTCCTTTGTGTCTGTCCTTGTAGACAAAGTTCTTTCCTCAAAAGTCTGTCAGACACTAAATAAAGGGATAGATGTTCCAGTTTTCCTTGGTAGCTCAGGTATTTTAGGCCTGTGACCTGTTTGGTTAGAAACCTTTGGGATTTTTCTAATTGTTTGATATGCTTAGTGAGGTACATCCCAAAGGAGGTGTTGTACTTGATAACTGGCCTGATTAATAGTGAGTATCAGAGAATAACTACCTATATATACCTTCATGATATTCCTGTGGTAATTAAGTGGACTAAATAAAAGGATTTCCTGACAACTGTTGTCACATGATGATGATTAAAAGTGAGGGAGTTATAAACCCAAGTCCCTTGGTCTCTGACTACATTTCCATGGGTTAAATGACTCACTTCAGCCTGACTACTGATGTTCAATATACTATATATAGATTGTTGTACTCCACCTCTCAGTTCTGGGGCATACATAAATGAAGACTGACTTCATAACAGCACACACTGCCTACCTCAACCTGGTCAAGACATTCAACACAGTTCCTAACTCAAGCTTTGTAGATAAACTTAAAAAAAATAGGCTAAAACCCATTATTACCCAATAGATAGCCAACTGGCTCACTGATAGGACACAAGAGGTTAGGATAGGGAAATCTACCTCCAAAAGAAAATCAATCAGCAGCAGAATTCCACAGAGATTGGTGCTGGAGACTCTCCTTTTTGACATCTACTTTTCTCAAGTCAAGGAAAACATCAAGAGCCTCTGGCTGACCAAGTTTGCAGACAATTGCAAACTATGAGTGGTCATTGAATCCCCTAAGGACCCAGATACCTGTCAAGCAGACCTGAGCTATGTGAAAAAATGTATGATAGTACCCTTTAGAAATATGGCCATCCCTGGAACTTACCACATTGATAATATACCCAAAAAGTAGACTCAGTGATCAGGGATTTTGGAACATACATATTGACAGTAACCTGACCTTTGACCACCATGTGTCTACTGTGATGAGAAAATCATTCTATGTTGCAGAACTTAAATAAGGTTCTGGCATTCAGGTTCAAGGAGGTCATTGTTCCATTGTGCTTGGCTTTCATCCAACCAATCACTGAACATAACACACCTGCCTAGCCTACAAGCATCCTCTGATCATGCACAGCTGAATTTGTTGCACATCTGCAAAACAAATAGCATCAGAAAAATGTTTCTAAAGACCTAAACCTCATCTCTGATATAAACAGGACATGTTGGAGTGACAGAAGTGTGCCTCAAAGATTACTTGTTCTCTAGAAATGACTTTGCATTCATGTGAAATAATGTACATCTCTACCCTATTCAAATGTAACTTGGACCAGTGGATGAGAAATTGCAAATGTATTCCTGGTTTGGCACCTAGGTTCCCTAATGGACAGGGGCAGCCTGTGAACACTTGATGTACACAAACTTACAACATAACTGCAAAATTCCTTGGGGTATTGACACTTGTCAGCAATATTTCTATAAATCTGGAGTAAACTTAGCTAGGTTTAAAATGGTTCTTGGGCCTTATCCATCTATGAACCTATGAATCTATAAGATTTCATTAGAGTTCCAAGACCTATTAACAGCATTGAAACATTGAACTTAATTACATTTTAAAGGAGAAACCTACTGCTTAAGCTCTAATCACTTTGGAACTATCAGCTTAACAAAACATAGCACTAAACCTAAGGGGGACTCTGCCTACTCTTTTCATGATCCTTTGGTCTTGTGCTCATGTTTTCCAACAAAGAAATGTCAGATAACCTGATTCATTTTGATGGCAGAATAAATGAAATGCCAATAAGCAATTTGACAAAACATGGTTATGAATCATCCAACTACTGACCCTATCATAGAGGTTGAATATACCTTGAGGTGCTACAACCTTAGAGTAGGTTATATTTACTTGGGGATCTCCTCCTGCATAGGAATATTGATCGCAGAACTCACTTATGAAATTTTTGGCCAAAGACAATTTGACAAAACAGATTTGGTGCATCATGTTCCACTGAACTATGTTTTGTCCATCTGTAAAGGAACTATCCATGTAAAGTTCTTCCTCCTTCACCACCTGAGCAACAGTATCTTGTAAATGTAGGCCTCATTCCTTCAGACTCCAGTTCTTCTCACTTCTCATACATCTGTTCTAGTCTCTTAGTATCTGAACCAGTTTACATATCATTTTCTATCAAGCTTTGTATGATACTCATTACTGCCATTACCTGAAAATTGAAAATTACATTTGTTTATCTTCCCCCTGGTTTCAAGGTTAGTACTATAGCCAGTTCTATTTTTATAGCGTTAGGTTTCATATGAATTTGGACACTTTAATTTGCCGCCTTGCATATTGAATGCATCAAATACATTTTTCATTTACACAGCTGACACTTTCTTCTTAATGTCCTGTTTACACTGTCTTCAATTATGTTTTATTTATTTGTTTATTGTCTTTGACTGGGCACAACTCCCAATTTCAGCAGATGCCTCAGGAGAAAAATCGCCATATAAAATATACATTTACAATGAACAACAACAAAAAATAAATATTTTAATCATTGCTTTGTAGGTAGTATTGAGACAAATAGTAAAGACATTTAGCATATAGTTTAGAAATTATATTATTTTACATAAATGAAAGTATGTTAACATGTAATATCTGGAGATACAAGAGCAATGATAATGCACAGAGGTGTAGTATATATAGAGTGACATTAATGAGGTAGGATATCACTAGAAAGGAATAGAAAATAGAGGAGGAGGAAGGAATAAGCAGAAAAAAATCAAGAAGAACACAAACAGAGAAAGTACTGATAGTGGAGAGGTTGATGTAACAGTAAATACGTAAAATGATGAGCTGGGTAAGGAAGGGGTATTAGTAAGAGAGAAAGAGACAAGGATAAGAAAGGTGAAAGAGCCATGGTAATTGATAGAGAGATTGGCAATGGAAGAGAAATAGAAAGAAAGGTGGATTTAGTCAGGATGGGAGCATAAGCATAGCCATGAGGAAGTTAAGTGTTGTTTTAAGTTGTGTTTGAAACATATAATAATGTTGTCTTGTTTTGGGGGGAGGTGGACTTCCAGTATTTAGCAACATAGGTTGACTAAAATTTACCTGTACTGTTATGACTTTTATGAGACTTGGTCCTGGTCAGGAGATATATATATATATATATATTTTTTTTTTTTGCTGTGAGCGGAGATTCCTAGGAGGAAAGTAGTGTCTGAGGATGTTTTGTAGGGATGGGCAGGTGTCAGGTTTGTGTATTAATATCAATAAGTAGGGAGAAGGTAAGGTAATTAGGTAGTTTGAGCCAGTGTAGGTATTTCAGCGCTAGAAAATTATGCGAATGGTTTGGTAAGGTGAATGTAAACATAGCTATTTTATTGTAGCAAACTTCTAGTTTATATTTTCAGGTGGAGTGAATGTTAATAAGGATGGTGCTGCATAGAGATGTGAAGGGAGAAGATAACACGTTACTAAAGAATTCCTGGAGTAGTCAGTGAAAATGGATTTGTTTCTGTAGAGGAAGTCCAACTTTTGGTGAGTTTTCTTGATGACTTGAGTGACGTGTTGATCATATTTTAAGTTATCATCAGTTAAGACACTGATAAAGTCTGAGTTTGAAGCTGTTTCAGTTGAGGTTTTATTTGCTGAAGTGATGTTGAAGGATTGTTTCTGTGCTGACAGAAATTTGGGTAAAAAACAGCATTTTTTTTAGCATTTTAAAAGTAGTTGGTAGTGATCTAGCCAGGCCTCTGCTGAGGCAAAGAAGTACTGGGTCATCTTATGGGTAGCAGTAGACTTGGTGCAGAGCATTTGTGCGTGGCATCATCTGTCTATTGTACTATGCAGGCTACTTTGGTAGCTTTGTGAAGATTATTAGTGAATATGTTGAGTAGTTAAGGACATGCAATAGATCCCTGAGGTATACCAACAGAGGCAGACAGAAAGGGAGAGAGATCTTATTTCCATTTTACAGCCTACACTCTGTTGGTGATAGAGCTGTGGAGACAGCCAAGGGATGAATGGGAGAGTCCGGGAGAGAATAGCTCATGCAGCACATCAATTTCTAGCACTGAAACTGTGTCAAATGCTTTTGACATGTCTAAGAAGAGGAACAGTACTAGGATGCTGGTGTTTTTATTAGAGACTGTGATTTCAGTAAAACTGATCAGAGGAGTGGTAGTACTGTGGTGAGGTTGGACATCAAATTGAGTGTTGGAGAGGAGATTGTTATTGTGAAGATGGGAAAGGAGTTGGGAATGAATGCATTTTTCTAATATTTTGGAGAGTGGAGGTAGAATGGCTGTAAGTTGGTAATTGGAGAGGTTGGTGAATGTTCTCCCTTTGTGTAAAGTTATGATGTGGGATTTTTCCCAGACGGCATGGATGCAGCTTTCTGTAATTGATCAGTTTATGAGTATAGATGCAGGGTATGCTATAGCATCTTCAGCAATTCTGAGATATTCTGCTGGCAGGCTGTCTGCAGCTGGTGTGAATTGTTTTTTTTTTAGTTTTGAATGAGTTTTTGTTAAATTTTGCTCATTTCACTAAACTCTTTTCTCCTTGTATTTACACTGCTTTTTTATTCATACTACCACCTCCTAAAGTTATGATCTTTATACTTAAATTTCTGACATTTTCAACTTTAACCATGCATTTTAATCATTTTTATTGTTGCAGCTATGCATTTCAAATAAATGTTACTAACATGGATATAATAAACATATCTCCTTTTTGCAATCATTTCTTACTTGACCCTTTCCCCCATATCAGTACATTTTGTCTTTATCTAATCACTTTGAAATGTGCAGTTTTTCCACGTTATGCAGTGTCATAGATGGCTGAGATAAAAATGCCCTACCTTTGACTTCTCACCCTTCAAGTTGTACTCATAGCTGGCTTTAGGCACCAGCGAACCCTATGGTCACTGGGGGGCCCCCAACCACAGAATGTTATCTTATTTTACCATTTTCTAACATGTTTGTCAAACCAGCAAAAGCTATTTCAGCAATCATTTGTACTTAGTAAAGGGGGAGGGGGGTAATAATAACTAATTTCCATCACCTATAAAATTCAAAGATTTCTCTCGTTATCATAACAGTGTTTTGTAACAGGCTTCACAATTCCATTACATATTTTACCACTGTCATATTGCCCCTGGCTTATATAAGTCCTGCTGGTGGACATAATCTCCACTAAAATGACAAAATATCCAGCTTAAGTACCTGTAATACCTTTGGCTGCAGCAGAGGCATGGGGGGGGGGGGTAATCATACTTGACTATGTTGGGGGCCCATGAAAGCAGCTGCTGGTTGGGGAAAAATGAATAAAGAATGTATTCTTTTTCTGATTATGCACTTTAATATTAACAGGGCTGTGATATGACTTATTTAGGATAAAGCTGATTAGGAACATGAGCAAGGTAAACATTAGAGATCAGCAGTCCAGAGTGAATGGTTTCAGTGCATAATTTGAATTTTAAGAAGACCTGGTGCTTCCGATCTTCAGGGATGGTTTTCTCTTTCAGGGGTTTTATAAATACTGGTAGAATACAAAGTACTGTAACTCTTAACTTCTTTGCTCAAGAATTCTGGGCAAAACCAAAAATAATAACAGAATAGAGGCTCAAAGTGAGAAAAACATTTTACATATTATTCTAATTCACTCAAAAGTTACTAGAATAACATATTTTGCATCAACATGCATTTTTGGACAATAACAACTATGAAATTATGATTTCTGGATTTAATGACTGTCAGTAATCATGAATGATTTATCAGCAAATCAAATATGTTATGAAGGACAGAGCAAAATTCTGAGGCAAAGTCAGGGACAGTAACAATGACAGTTATGCATTACTCCTCAGTGAGGTAAATAAAAGTGACTTACCCCTACTGAGGTTTGATAACTGTTGAACAACAGTCGCTCGCCTGGTGTTGCAGTATCACTGTTGCACAATGTATTGCTATTTATTGAAATACGTGCAAAACTAGTATTACTATGATTTATGATTGTGTGTGTAATCTAAAGCTATCACTGATTTTTATCAGTGCACACACCCAATAATGCCAGGGCACATACTTTACTCTTCTGGGTAGCAGAAAAAAAATCAGTTAACAAATAATTATATTTCAGAATGAAGGCATAAAGTATATAACAGAACATTCAAACACTCCCCAGAATGTATAAATGGACTTTGGTAAGGATTTAGCGGTGGCGTCCTCTCTCAACTGCACCCATTCTAAAACCAGCACCACTCAGATGTGTGCATATAAAAGGTTGTTGTAGGTTTTGTGTGTGTGTGTGTGTGTGTGTGTGTGTGTGTGTGTGTGTGTGTGTGTGTGTGTGTGTGTCTGTGTGAGTGTGTGTGTGTGTGTGTGTGTGTGTGTGTGTGTGTGTGTGTGTGTGTGTGTGTGTGTGTGTGTGTGTGTGTGTCTGTGGGGGGGATTATATGGTCATTACTTCTTTTAATTTTTATCACAGTAAATCCTCAGACTTGTGCACAGGAGGTAATTATAGTTAGTGTTTGGGCTAGGGACAGTGTGGTCATTATGTCTTTTACTTTTCTCACAGAGAGCAGAAGTGTACATATTGCTTGTGTAGGGGCAATGTACTGACCATGAGCAAAAAAGTGGAATACATTTTTTTCTTCTCTTTTCTTGGAATCACACATCAGGCACTTATACAGGTGGCTGCCTCTTGGGGTTAGGGGTTTGGAGTGATGGCATGCTATGTACACGTATGACAGTAGTCACTTGAAATACGTGACTATGGCCATTTGATCCTCTGATTTCATTCCAGTCTAACACCAGTTAGGTAGTGACTGTCTTTTTGGGTTGGTTAGGGAAGCAGGCAGTATTCCTAAATAGAATCTGTGTATCCTCACAACTGACTTTTTAGTTTACTATGAGATACTATTTTGTCATCTTTGAACATTAAGTCTAGGGCACAACTTATGTGCTCCTTAAAACAAAGAATAAGAGTGAAATTCTTTTCTTACCCATGATTTTTGTTTAGGCAGTATTTGGATTAAAAGGTTGGGAAAATGTTCTAAAATGCATCCAGGAGCATATTTTCTAAATGGGTATTAATGTGCTATCTTGGTCAGAAAAGGTGCATTGAAAGGCTGCAAAAAAAAAAAAAACTAAAGCTGAACAACAGCACTGAATTTATTTCCTTAATCATAATGTTTGTTCAAGCCATCAATGGAAAAATTAAAATGCACTTCAGAGCAAACAGAAGTTTAATGTTGCTTCAATAGGCTGAAGAATAAGGCAGAATGTCCGAAAAGGAAGAAAAAAGAAAAATACATGGCACAGAGAGCCCAGATAGGGTGGGAGACATAGAGAGCAATGAAGCATGTGTGTGTGCGTGAGGGGGGGGGGGTGAAACAGTAGGCAGTGTCAAGAGCAACATTTCACTTACGTCTAGCCCTCTACATAGAGTTGTAGTAATATGTCATTGTTGCAGCTAAATGCCAGTAACTGTGACTGTCCCTTTGTGAGATGGGCCAACATAGTGTGGTCCATAGGCCTGTTGTAAGAGCATTGTAGCACCAGGTCAGTCTGTACAAACCACTAAAACTTTTCAGGATTCACTGAAAGGTTGCTTAGGAGTGATGGCATTAACAGAGTGATACATAGCCTGGAGGTGCGCATCATGGGGGCCCCCAAGAATGCTAACACTGTCTCTGGTTGTATTCACTTTGGTAGATGCAGTAAACCTTTTTGTCCTATAATAAACTTTCATTGGACTGCTGGTACCACCACTATACAGCAAACATGTCTATCAAAAATAACTTCAGGTTTACCCACCAATGTATGTTTTTAGCCAGATTTATAGTCTGTTAAACATAATGCCTCACACCTGAATAATAGTCACAGCTGTCTTACTGCATATATTCAAAGGGTAATGACAGTCTTTCAGAAAATTATTATTTTTTATTTTTCTAAGCTGTTCTTTTCTTTCAAATTATTTCAGATGTTCTTTCCGTATGTGGATAGACTAATAACTCAATTTCTTGTGGTGGTATCCCAATTTTTTTTTTTGTAATACATGTTTCCTGTCATTGCTTCTGTTTAGAATGTAAGTATGCCACTTCTAAAATTCAATCTTAACACATTATGATGTTGATAAAGGGTGGATTGCAATACATATGAGCAGCCCAGTGGAGACTTACTGTTGATAAAGAATCTCAGTGCTAACTGCATAGAACACAGGAAAACTAAAAAATTATTTAAAAACTGGTCCGATTCACTGAGACAATGTAGAGGCCCAACTTCAAGGGAGAGTTTACCCTGATCAAGATTTGGGACATGTCTGGAATGGTAGAAGAAAGAAGTGAAGAAGAAAAACAAACTAAATGAAGGCAGTTACAGAAAATAAAAACTGTGGTCTAGTGCGTTTATAGTTTTAGAGTATTATCTCAAGCTCAGAGAAAAATTGGATCAGGGAGTGGATAAGATGATGAGCAGTTAATAGCTTTGTATTTTGCTCTGCTTCATTTTAACATCTCTGACAGGATTTTACAGAAAATTTCAAAGAATATGTTTCAAATCTTGATGGATGTATAAATAAACTACTTCTGAATAAACTACTATAAGAAAAATAAGTCTGAAACCTTTTTAATCGCTTTTTCCTGTCAAGAAACTAATTCCTTCAGAATAAGTTGCTCTAAACCCAGTATACAGGACAATACAATAAAGAGAGACATTCAGACTATACTCAGCAACATCAATGGACTTTCTATAAAGATGGATAAACTAGGAAAGCAAAATAGACAACATTAAGGAGGAATGTCAAAAAGAGAAGTGCCGAGTTAAGCTCTTAAACAACAATCTTCACAAATTTCAAATATAGAAGAGGCAATAACTGATTTAGATGGAATAATCATTGAGAGTCAGAATAATACTGAATTTCTCCTTAAACAAGATAACCTTATTTCATGGAAAAATAGAAGATCTAGAAAACAGATCCAGAAGGAACAGCATTAGGATTTATAGCATCCCAGAGAAGCAGGAAGGGGATGGCATGATTCATAGTTTTATAGTTTCATAGTTTCGTACTAGGCTATATGCCCTGGGGCATTTATAAGTCTAGCCATAGTGATGTGGCTTTCGCCACCCCATGTAATGGTACAAAAGTGTACAGAATAGATTTAGAATACTGTGCCTCTGTCTAGTAGTGACACAGTGAAGACCTCCTTACATAATAGAATTAGTTTACTGTGCCTCTGTCTAGTAGTGACACAGAGATGACCCCTCAGGTAAACCTATGATCTCCCATCCACTCAAGATTTCTCTTGAAGAGAGTCAGTGAGGGGCTCTGTCTAACATAAACTGGGATTCTGTTCCAGAGTATGGGAAGCCTCTGAGTTATGAATCTGTCCCTCCAGCATGTCCTGTTCATATTTGTGCTGAGGTTCAAATCTGTAGCTCTCGTGGTTCTGATGGATTTGGATTTTTTGAGGTGGAGCATGTCCATCAATTCCTGATTGGACATGGCCTTGTACGTCAGGCACAGATCACCTCTGAGCAGGCGGTATGCTACTGAATAGAGTTGGAGTTTCTTTAGTCTGGCAGCATATGACATATGTTGGAGACCCTTGATCCTCTTGGTGAGGTACTTTTGGGGTCTCTCTAGCTGTTGCAAGTGCTGGGTGAGGTACATACCAAATGGGGCATTGTACTCAATCATGGGCCTGATAAGGGAGGAGTACAGGGCACAATGACCTCCTTTGATCTGGATGTGAATCCCTTCATGATAAGGTGGGCAAGGTAGAAAGTCTTTCTAACCACTTTGGCAATGTGGGTGTCAAATGAGAGGTCACTATCGACTTGGGTCCCCAGGTCTCTGATTACTTTTTCTGTACTCAGTGGGTTACCGCCTATGTGATAGTTTGTGGGCACTTTGTTTTTCCCAAAGGGGATGACTATACATTTTTTGGCATTTAGTTTAAGGCCATGATTCCGGCACCAGTTGTCCATTTCAGTGAGGCCTTTCTGTAGGATGTATGTGTCAGCTGGTGTATCGACTATGGTGCCTAGTTTGCAGTCATCTGCAAACTTTGTCAGCCACAACCCACCCATGTTTGCTTTCACATCTGAGAAATAAATGCCGAACAAGAGGGGTCCCAGGACAGAGCCCTGTGGGACACCACTTGTCACTGGCTTTGAGTCTGACATGGCTCCAGCGATTCTGACTTTATGGGTTCTATCCTTTAGCCAGTTTGCCACCCATCTTGTGACATATGGATTTACATTTAAGCTGTTGAGCTTGTCTATGATGCCAGAGTGGGGTATTGTGTCGAAAGCTTTAGCCAAGTCCAGGTGGGCTGTATGGACTGCTTTGCCCTCGTCAATGGCTCTAGTGACTGTTTCGAAAAAGTCAACCAGGTTTAAAAGGCAGGATCTGCCTTTTACAAAGCCGAACTGGGTGGGATCAAGTGTCTGTAAGTCCCCAATGTCTCTGTTTATTAGTTCCATAATGATTCTTTCCATAGCTTTGCAGACCAGGCTGGTTAAGCTTATGGGGCGGTAGTTACCAGGGTCAGTAGAGGTGCTTCCTTTGTGGAGTGGGACTACTGTTGCTGTACGCCAGTTTTCAGGTGCATATCCTGTAGTAAGGCTAAGGTTAAATAGCATTTTTATGTGCGGGTTTAGCTCCTCTTGGAGTTCATGTAGCACGCAACCCGGGATACCGTCGGGTCCCATTGATGCTGTGTTTTTAGCTTTGCTGAGGGCAGGTTTCACCTGGACATCTGAGATGACAGGGAGGTTACAGTCAGCTGGGATAAGTATTTCATCTTTTGGGGGTGAGGGAGGGGAGAAATTTGCACTGAACCTGTCTGCCAGAATGTTGGTAATATCTGTGGGTTCAGTGTATTTTTTGTCATTGTGAACTAACTCTGGACATATCTGAGGGTTTCCGCCCAGGTTTATAACATAGCTGAAGAAGGCCTTGTGGGTATCTTTAGTGTCCATATCGATTTTTCTCTCAAAGTTGGCCTTGGATGTTTTTATGAGAGAACATAGCTTTCTACTAGTGCTGATCAGAGATGCCTTCTCTTTATAGGATTTTGCTCTGTCGTGCAGTAGCTTCCTTCTTTTGTTATACAATTTGTTTATGGCTGGGGTCCACCAGACAGGACGCCTGCCCTTGGTGGAGAGGGTCTTGGTTTTATTTGGGATTGCATGATCCATGCATTCTTGGAGATATCCGTAGAAAGCATTTCTGAAGGATTCTGCATTGTGGGATGTGGTTTCCACTGTCCCAGTGGGCTTAAAGGATACCATCTCAGTTTTAAGAAGTGTAAAGTCGGCTTTTGAGAAATTTTTCACTGTAGTCTTTTGTGTTGGGGGTGGAGGTGGGATATGTATATCCAGGGTGATTAGTTTGTGGTCAGACCTCACTAGTGAAGGGTATACTTCCGGTGTGGAGCACTTTGTCCCCATGTTTGTGATGATCAGGTCTAGTATATTATCTCCCCTTGTGGGAGAGGTGACTAGCTGTTCCATTGCGTTTGAATTTATGAATTCCAGTAACCTTTGGGCTAGGGTGTTTGGGCTAGAATAATGCACCCAGTCTATGTTAGGGTAGTTGATGTCTCCCAATATGATGGTGTTTGGTGAGACATTCATATCCTCCAATGTCTTCAGGAAGGCTGAGTGGGGTTCCTGAGATTGGGAGGGTGGTCTGTAACATGCTACCAGTTGTATAGCAGTTTTACCTACGGTTAGTTGCACCTGGATGGTCTCTGATGCTTCATGTGTTGCCACTAGCCTGGAGGTGTGGGTGTCCTTGATGAATATGGACACTCCCCCTCCCTTTTTGGTTTGGCCCGAGTTTTGGGGCCGAAACGCATGATACGAGGTATAGCCTGGTAGCGCTGGGGTGCTCTCAGGAGCCTTGAACCAGGTTTCAGTTACTGCACAGACATCGATGTCCTCCATACTGAGGAGTGCTTCGAGAGCCTGCATCTTGAGATTTAGACTTCTGGCGTTGAGCAGCATTACCCTTAATTTTTTTCCATTTTTGTTTTCTAAGGAGGTGGGTTTGTCTTTTGAGCCTTGCCTAAAAAAGGCACTATGGGGGAGGCAAGAGCCTTAGCCAATATCCGGAAGCCCAGTGGTGACAGATGCAAGCCATCCCTTGCGAAGCAGCGTGGCTTGTTCAGCATGTCATCCCAAGCAGACTGAAATTGGATCCCCTTAGAATGACACCAGTATTTGAGTCAATTATTAAAGCTGGTCATCTTGTCTTTGTATTGTGGCATCATTCTTGGTGAGGGCAAGATGCTTCTCAGAGTCAGAGTCATACCAGCCTGGGCTACATAATTAGAGAGCTCCTCTATGTCTCTTTTCATGTAGTCCAGGGAGGTACGTCTCAGGTCATTCACGCCGGCATGGACAATGACTGAGTCATATTTGTACTTGCTTTGGAGTGACCTGAGTGCATGTGTTATGTGGCGGATCCTAGCTCCCGATAAGCAGCTCACCGTTACCCTCTCCTTGTTCAGCCTGGTAAGCGGAACGTCAGTGTGTCTGACTATAGAGTCACCTATTACTAGTGTATCAGGCATGGTGTTTGGCCTTAAGGGCTGTGATTGTTTGACACACTGATTTATTGAAGTATGTGATGCATGTGTTATGTTTTGACGTGGTGGATTTTTGGGTGTCTGCTTTGGGAGCCTCTGTTGTTTTGGTAAGTTTTGTGTTAGAGCCTCCGAGTATGTCTTTGTGTTTTTATGTGTTTGGTTTGCAGTTGTGGTAGGTCTATGTGGGACTGGGTTTGGTGTGTGTGTGGTTACCTTCTCCTCCTGTCTGGTCTTGCCAGTCCTGAGTTGAGAGAGTTCAGCCTCCTGTTTGGCTATATAGTTGCATCTCTCACATGTATTTGTGTTTGTTGGGAGGAGGAGAGGGTTGTCTGTGTACATGAGACAATTGTAGCATTGTCTCAAGATTCCCAGATTAACCAGCTGAACCAGAGAGGATGCCAGCAATCTACCACTTGACATGCTAAAATATTATAAGGGAGTGCTGTGCCTTTAAGGGAAGTGGGTACTCACAGGGAGTGTGCCTTTAAGGGAAGTGGGTACTCACAGGGAAGGTAGGTGGATGTAGTGCTCACTTTAGTTTGCGAGTGCTTACTTAGAAGAGAGATTTTGAGAACAAGTGCTAGGCTTATAGCAAAGTGATTAGACTAGATTATTATAAGAGTAGAGCTTTCTTAAGGGAAAATTTGAAGAGCAGACTTGGCGGAACCAGAAAAGTTTAACCTTGTTTAACCGGCGCTGCGCTATGCGCACAACCGTGCAAAAACGCTCAGAGGCGGATTTTAAACAGGGAACTTCAAAAGAGCTAGAAATGGTCCAAAACAACCAATTACTACAAGCTCTTGTGCTGAGGTCACTCCTTCATGGACAGATAGGCTACTCAAGGCTCCCCACTCCCACTAGTGAGCAAAGAAACTTCCTTCTATCCAAGTAAGGCAATGGACACCACAGGAACTACACCACAGCCCAGAATACAGCAAAGCCTGTATACTGGTCTAAACTAGTCGAGGAGAGGCGGGAAAACAAGGATATTAATTTTTGCTTTTTTTGTTTTTGAGATAGAAAGCACACAGAAATACAGGAAGCAGTAGTAAATCAGTTACACAGGCTAGCACACTTTAGTGGGCAGCCTCAACAGTTAAATTAACAAACAAACAAACAACTTTCGACCAATTTTCGACTAAATGAAACTTTTCTAAATACCTGCCTACCTAAGACATTGGACCTGTCTGAAGTTCTTTCCTTTGCTATTGAGAGGGCTCACACATCACTTTGCAGTATATCAATAAAGACAAATCCATCTACACCAAGGTCAGTGATACCTAGATTCTTTTCCAGCCAAGATAAAGATCTTGTTTTAAAAACACCATGGAGTAATTATCCGGTTAAAATAAAAGAAACCAGTAAGTCCAACAACACGGATAAAGTCCACCAACTACCGAAAAAACACTTTATTGCACAAACTCCAAATAATGTGTAAAATAAAAGAAAACATTATAAGATTTGACAATGATTATTCAACTTCAGTTATGTCAAAAAAGAAATGTGTGTCTCTTATAAAGGACTTAAAGAAAAACCATATTAAAGCACAAATTTGTTTCCAGAAAAAATAAAGATTCATCTTACAGAAGGACAGAGGACTTTTAACACTTTGGCAGATGTTTATACAGAGAAATAAAATTATAGAAAAAAATGAATGAAATGGAGTGGTGTTTGTCTACATCTCTCAAAAAAAATGCAACAAGGAATGGATGGTCAGTTAGTGATAAAAACAATAAAAAAACTAAAAGATAAATGAAAAATTACTTCATTCTCATTGTAATATTGGTTGTATAACCCAAAGAAGTGTATGAATAGTAAGGATCAGATGATAATACCACTTTAACAAGGTAAATCATTTTCAGGCCTTATTTTAAATACACTTCTTTTAAGATACACATCTATAACTGCAGCCAATTAATTCCAAATAAAGCTTAATCAGTCATACCAAACATATTAAATGTAAAATATCAATTTGATGAAACTTAGGAGTATACTTTGCAGTATATTAATAAAGAAAAATCCGTCTACACCAAGGTCAGTCATACCTAGATTCTTTTCCAGCCAAGATAAAGATCTTGTCTTAAAAACACCATGGACCCATGGACTAATTATCCGGTTAAAATAAAAGAAAACATTATACAATTTGACAATGATTATTCAACTTCGCTTATGCTAAAAAAGAAATGTGTGCCCCTTATAAAGGACTTAAAGAAAAACAATATTAAAGCACAAATTTGTTTCCAGCAAAAATAAAGATTAATTTTACAGAAGGACAGAGGACTTTTAACACTTTGGCAGATACTTTGGAGTTTATACAGAGAAATAAAATTATAGACAAAAATTAATGAAATGAACTGGTGTTTGTCTACATCTCTCAAAAGAAATGCAACAAGGAATGGATGGCCAGTTAATGATAAAAACAATAAAAACTGAAAGATAAATGAAAAATTATGTCATTCTCATTGTAACATTCGTTGTATAACACAAAGAAGTGTATGAATAGTAAGGATCAGATGATAATACCACTTTAACAAGGTAAATCATTTTTAGTCCTTATTTTAAAAATACTTCATTTAAGCTACATCTATAACTGCAGATAATTAATTCCAAATAAAGCTTAATCAGTCATATCAAACATATTATTAAATGTAAAATATAAATTTGATGAAACTTAGGTAAAGAAGCAAACATTTTAAGTTCTTAATATGGTTTGTGTTGTGTTACTAAACATAGTACTTGGAATTTAAAATGACAGCAAAAAAAGTATGCAAAGTTGCATTCTGATTCACATAAGTGACTGTTTTACCTACACAAAAGAAAGTGCTGCAATGTCACTAAACAATTAGCACATCATTAACACCATTACTAGCTTAATTCTTATCACACATTACTGGCATTATATCAACACAAGTTTTATTGTTAGGTCTCCTTTAAAAATTGATAGAAAACTTCATATAAAATACCGCATAAAAAGCTGAGAAAACATTCACATATGAAATGTAAGAATCATTGTTTTATCTCTAATAATATTTAGTTGTCTTCTTGAAATATTTAGTAGTTATTATCTGTTTAAAGTAACTTGGTAAGCCTTTATTTTAAAATGAAAGTTAAAAATAAATACTCGCGATTGTTGCAAGTTTATCTGTACATGCAAAGTTTCTGAAAAGATCGTATCTGTATTTGAAAGTTTAAATATATTCATTTTTTTTCTTGAGTAGATGGCTTTGAAGGGTTAATATTTAAGACTGAAGTTTTCAAAGTCACTCACGAATGCTGTGAGCATTTCTGTGCAAGTAAATAAAGCCGAATAAACAATTTTTTGTGCTTTTAACATAATTTAGCTTTAAAAGAAGCCATTTAGTGGTGTGAGCATTTTTGTGAGGCTTTATAAGACTGGACGACCAGTGGTACTGTATATAAATGCAAAACTTACTAACTAAAAATTAAATAATGTTAAGTATTTTTTAAGATTTGGCAATATACGCCAAATGTTTTTAAAGTATGTTTAAATAGGTGGTTATTTTTAGTAGGTTGTATGCAATAATCTTTTCATTGTTTTTTTTCATTGATGTTTTTCTTTGCTCTTTCTTTAAATTATTTTAAGTATTCAACTAATGTTAATTAAAATTACTGTGTGATTGGTTGGTGTGACTTTTTAAATTCAATGCATTTAACATGGTTATCTGTTTTCTGAAAAAGTAATTTCTGATGAAAGTGCATTAAACCATTTTTAATGCTAAAGATAGTGTTTTTCTTTCCATTATACCTTTGTTATAGTGGTTTTGGTTTTGAGGCTTTATATGCTTTTAAAATGTTTTATAAGTTGTTGTTCTTAACTTCTTTTTCTTCCCTAAAGTGAAAGCTGGCCATTCAATTCAGCCTTTGAACAGGAAATGATGTATTAGAATGTTAAAACAGGAAATGCAGTGTGCTTTAAATATTAACACTGATAAATTAATTTAAAAGCATGCATATCTAGGAATTAAAACACATTGTATTAAATCGTACATAAGGAATATACATAATACATAAAGTATAATAAATCAAAAGTAAAAAATGTACTTTGAAACTAATAATAATTGGTTTGTAGTTCTGATTGCTTGTTACATATTAACAGATTGATTGCTTGTTATATAATAACATATTGGCCACACTGTAGTTTATAATAAGAAATTTCTAGTAGGACAGAAATGATTATATTTTGTGGTATTTGATTTAAAAATAACAAATACATTATATTTGATAGATTTTATTTAAAAATAATTGAGATTAGTTCAAGTCCCTCTGATATAATGTATAAACAAGATAGTGGATTGCTTGTAAGAAATTAAAGTATATAACAAAAGAAGGAACTAGAATTTTTCCTGATATATAAGGGATGGTGTCTCTGTTCTTTCAAACAGCATAGTACATATGGATTATAACTGAAATACAGGGTTCCTGTAAATAGTAAATGGTATACAATAGCTAGTGTAAGCAGGAACAGAAGGAGATTGGGGCAAATAAACACGTATATAGCTAGTAGATTGTTGTATAAATAATTTTATACACAGTAAATAAAATAAATAATAATAATTAACTTATTGACCTTTATAATAACAAATGTGAAATTAACATCTGATAACCTTCATATTGTAGTCTGAAGACCAAGAAGAGCTTATAAGAGAAGATGGGAACAGTGATAACTAATATGGGTTATTTAAAAAGTAAAATGGGACCTCCTTTTTTCTCTCTTTGTTAATAACGTACAGAAGGTCTTTCTTAAAATGATTCATATCAAGATAGGGAACATACATGCACAAAGCAGAAGCACAAGCTAAGTTTAGTTAGTCTAATGGGGATGTTGAGATGTCGTTTGATTTTATCAGCAAACTAGGAATATGTTATTCCATGGTAGAATGTTTTAAGTTTATATTGTCAGATAATATTTTAATTTTTTAAATGTTTTGTCCATGGCTGAATATTCTTTAAACTTTGTAAACCTTTTGAACTTAAAGGCTATACATCAACTAAGAAAAGAAAATTCACTTAAACATGCCCATTATTCTTACAGCTATGGAACTCAGACAAATATTGACAAGGTTTTTGTTATAGCAATTCAATTTTAAATGTAAGAGAAGTTTCCAAAGTGTCATGTCCATTATCAGATCACAATGCTATTGTATTCAACATTATTTAAAAAAAATGTCTTAATTCATCATAAAAGACTACCAGCCTACATTGTTAAAATAAAAGGATTTAAAGAGTGTTATGTAAATATGTAAATGGCAGTTTGCGCCAGTATACAACTCCGCACAGCTCCTCGTGGTGTCCTGCAGAGTGATACAGGCAACAGAGAGACCCAAGAGAGATTTTTCCAGATGTAAGTATTTTTTCTCTTTTTTTTTGCTCCGACTGCCTTTTCCCGCCTAAAAAGCGAATTTCTAACTGATCTGTGCTTTAAAAAGTTTAAATTGCATTTGCCTTCTGCTTTTTACAGTTTTTGCTCTTGTTTTATATCAGTTTAAGTCATTTTTGCATTGTATAACTGTTGTAGGCTACACACCAAAGTGTGCTAGCCTGTTTATAGCATTTACAGTGTTTTCTGTGTGTTTTTCTGCTGTTTCCTGAAAAAAAAAATTCACTTTTCCCGCCTTTGCTGAACTAGATTAGTCCAGATTTCAGGTTTTGCTGAATTCCGGACTGTGGTATAGTTTCCTGTGTTGCCCATATCCTTACATGGATAGGAGGAAGCTTCTCTGTTTACCAGTGAGAGTGGGGAGCTTTGAGCAGCCTATCTGTCCCTGGAGGAGTGGTCTCAGCCCTGAAACTAGTAGCTTATTGGCCGCTCTGGGTCAATTCCTATCTCTTTCAGTTTCCCTGCTTTAGAACCCGCATTTGTGCGGTTTTGCACGATTTTGCGTGGGTTTAAACTATTCCCGGCTCCACAAAGTCTGCTCTTCACTTTTTCCTATAGAACTGTTCTAAATGTCAAAGTAAGCACTCTATTTTCATTCTAAAGCCCTGCAGCAGTTGCTCGTATAAGTAATCTTATAAGTAAGCACTAATAAACTAAAGCACTATACCGTCTTATACTCCCTTTAAGTACTTGGCTCCCTATTGGTCCTTTTTGATCAGTCAAAAAGTAGTTCCTTATACTATTCTGGCATGTCCAAAAGTCAGTTTCGGATTTACTCTCCAGTCCAGCTGGTGAATCTGGGACTCTTGAGGCAATGTTACAACTGCCTTATGTACACAGACCACCCTCTCCTCCTCCCAACAAGCTCAAATATATGTGAGAGATGCAACTATATAGCCAAACTGGAGGCTGAGCTCTCTCAACCCAATACTGGCGCAGTCAGTCAGGAGGAGAAGGTAACCACACACAACACAAATCCAGTCACACATAGACCTATCGCAACAGAAAACCAAACACATAAACTCACAAAAACATACTTGGAGGCTCTAAATAAAAATCTGCCCAAGCAGCAGAGACCTCCAAAGCAGACATCCAAGAAACCGCTACCCCACAACAATACCCACGTATCACATAGTTCACAAAGTCAGTGTGCCTCACAGTCACAGCCCTTAAGGCTAAACAACACAATTAATACACTTGTAATAGGTGACTCTATTGTCAGACACACTAACGTCCCACTCACCAGGCTGAACAAGGAGAAGGTCACTGTAAGCTGCCTGTCGGGTGCCAGGATCTGCCACATAACACAAGCACTCAGGTCACTCCAAAGCAAGTACAAATATGACTCCGTCATTTTCCATGCTGGTGTGAATGACCTGAGATGTACCTCCTTGGACTACATGAAAAGAGACATAGAGGAGCTCTCTGATCATGTAGCCCAGGCCGGTATGATCCTGACCTTGAGTAGCATCTTACCCTCACCAAGAATGATGCCACAGTATAAAGACAAAATGATAAATTTTAACAATTGGCTAAAGTATTGGTGTTATTCAAAGGGGATCCAGTGTCTGTCAGCCTGGGATGACATGCTCGACAAGCCATGTTGCTTCACTAGGGACAGCTTGCACCTGTCACCCCTGGTTTTTTGAATACTGGCTAAGGCTTTTGCCACCCCCATAGTGCCTTTTTTAGGCAAGGCTCAAAAGACAAACCCACCTCCATAGACAACACAAAGAAAAAGAAACTAAGGGTAATGCTGCTCAACGCCAGAAGTCTAAACCTCAAGATGCATGCACTCGAGGCTCTCCTCAGTATGAAGAATATCGATATCTGTGCAGTAACAGAAACCTGGTTCAAGGCTCCCAAGAGCACCCCAGCACTACCAGGTTATACCTCATACCATGCTTTTCGGCCCCAAAACTCGGACCGAACCACAAAAGGAGGGGGAGTATCCATATTCATCAAAGATACCCACACCTTCAGGTTAGTGGCACTGCATGAAGCATCGGAGACCATCCATGTGCAACTAACAGTGGGCAAAACTGCCTTTCAGTTTGTAGCCTGCTACAGACCACCCTCCTAAACTCAGGAAACCCACTCGGCTTTCCTGAGAACACTGGAGAATATGAAGGTCTCTCCAAACACCATTATATTGGGTGACTTCAACTACCCAAACATAGACTGGGAGCACTACTCAAGCCCCAACACCCTCGCCCAATGGTTCCTAGAATTTATAAACTCAAATGCTATGGAACAACTGGTCACCACTCCCACAAGAGGGGAAAACATATTGGACCTGATCATCACCAACATGAGGACTCTATGTTCCATACCAGAGGTATACCCCTCATTGGTAAGATCTGACCATAAATTAATCTCACTGGACATCCATATCCCGTCCCCACCCCCAGCCAAGGAAACCACGGTGAAGAACTTCTCAAAAGCAAACTTCACACTTCTCAAAACTGAGGTGGAATCCTTCAAAGCCCCCGGGCCAGTGGAAAATACGGCCCAAACCGCAGAATCCTTTACAAATGCTTTCTATGGACACCTACAGGAATGCATGGATCGTGCTATCCCAAATAAAACCAAGACTCATTCCTCCAAAGGCAGGAGACCTGTCTGGTGGACCCCAGCCATAAATAAGCTATACAACAGAAGGAGGAAGCTACTACATGATAGAGCGAAATCCCAAAAAGGGAAGGCATCTCTGATCAGTACTAGCAAGAAACTACGATCCCTCATAAAATCATCTAAGGCCAGCTTCGAAAGAAAAATTGCATAAGATGCTAAAGATAATCACTAGGCCTTCTTTAGTTATGTCAGGAACCTGGGTGGCAACTCCCAGATATGCTCTGAGTTAGTTCAAAATGATAAAAAATACACTGAACCCACAGACATTGCCAACATCCTGGCAGACAGGTTCAGTGCAAACTCCCCCCCCCTTCCCCCCCAAAAGAGCAACTGTCTATCCCAACAGAGTGTAGCCTCCCTGACATCACAGATGCACAGGTGAGAGCTGCCCTCTCCAAAGCAAAAAACGCAGCATCAGTTGGACCGGACGGTGTCCCGGGCTGCGTCTTACATGAACTCCAAGAAGAACTGAACCCTCACATAAAGGTACTGTTCAATCTCAGCCTTACTACAGGATATGTACCCAAGGAATGGCGTACAGCAACAGTGGTCCCACTCCACAAAGGTGGTTCTGCAACGGACCCCAGAAACTATCGCCCTATAAGCCTGACTAGACTGGTTTGCAAAGCTATGGAGCGTATCATCATGAAACTCATAAACAAAGACATTGGGAACCTCCAAACACTGGATCCTACCCAATTGGCTTTGTTAAGGGCAGATCTTGCCTCTTGAACCTGGTTGACTTCTTTGAAACAGTCACCAAGGCCATAGATGAAGGGAAGGTAGTCCACACAGCCTACCTTTACCTCGCAAAAGCCTTCGACACAATACCCCACTCGGGCATCATAAATAAGCTCACCAGCTTAAATATCAACCCCTATGTCACAAGATGGGTTGCAAACTGGCTCAGGGATAGAACCCACATGGTCAGAATTGCAGGTGCCATGTCAGACTCTAAACCAGTTACAAGTGGCATCCCACAAGGCTCAGTCCTGGGACCTCTCTTGTTCGGTATATATTTCTCTGAGGTACAGGCTAACATGGGAGGACTATGGCTGATCAAGTTCGCAGATGACTGCAAACTGGGTGCCATAATTGACTCGCCGACTGACACGCATAACTGGTGCCAGAGCCATGGCCTAAAGCTAAATGCAAAAAAATGCATAGTCATCCCCTTTGGGAAAAACAAAGTGCCCACAAATTACCACATAGGTGGTAATCCATTAATTATGAAAGAAGTAATTAGGGATTTGGGGACCCAAGTAGACAGCAATCTCTCCTTTGACAATCATGTTGCCAAAGTGGTTAGAAAGACTTTCTATATAGCCCACCTTATCACGAAAGGGTTCACATCTAGATCAAGAGAGGTCATTGTGCCCCTCTACTCATCACTCATCAGGCCCATAATTGAATACAATGCCCCATTTGAGATGTACCTTACCCGACACCTGCAGCAACTGGAAAGACCCCAAAAGTACCTTACCAAGAGGATCAAGGGATTCAAATAGATGCCCTACGCAGTTAGGCTAAAGAAACTCCAGCTCTACTCAGTTGCTTACCGCCTACTCAGAGGCGATCTGTGCCTGACGTATAAAGCCATGTCCAACCCAGAATTAATGGACATGCTCCACCTCAGGAAATCCAAATCCCTTAGAACTACATGCTCCAGAGACTTAAACATCAGCACAGAAATAAATAGGACATGCTGGAGGGACAGATTCATATCCCAGAGGCTCCCCTCACTCTGGAACAAAATCCCAATCCATGTTAGGCAGAGTTCCTCAATGACTCTCTTCAAGAGAAATCTTGACGAGTGGATGGGAGATCATAGGGTTACCCCTGGGATCTCTTCTGTGTCCTTACTAGACAGAGGCACAGTAAACTAACCTCAAAAGGACTATCTTCTGTGACCTACTATACAGAGGCACTGTCAACTAATCTAAAAGGGTGGCGAAAGCCAAACACACTCTGGCTAGGCTTATAAATGCCCTAGGGCAGATAGCCTAGTATCAACCTATGAACCTATAAACCTATGAGATTAAGAACTTTATAGAAATAAACCCAAATGGTGAAGTAAATGATATCATCCTTTGGGACTCACAAAGGCTTACTTAAATGGTAGTATCACATGCCGGTATATGAATAAAACAAAAGAATGGGATAAGGAATTTAATATATTACAAACTAAAATAGACACAATAAAGTTAGACCGAAAATCAAATGACACTACAAATTCTAAATCATAAATTGTCAATAAACCTGGAAAAACTAGAACTTCAAACATATTCAGTGAACCCATCAAGCTTATATGAACTTGTTATTAGAGCTAAGAAAATGAATAGACTAAATCACATTAAAGAAATTACATTACAAATAAATAAACAAGAAAGGAAAACAGATATTAAGAGTATTATTGAGTGCTTTAGAATATTCTAATATAAATAGAAATTTATATACCCTGTATATTCCCTCGGTTATAATATCCCCATTCTAGAGGACATCCTAGCCTGGACTTCCAATAATATAACTACAGAAACAATAATCCTGGGTGATGTTAATATAAATTGGTTTGACTTCTCTCATCATCACCCCCCTTCCACCAACATCAACCTATATAAATACAGCCAACTAATTGTTGACATTACCAGACCCAACAAAGACAACAGCTATGGAACAATCCTAGATTGGATCATGGTCTCTGACCCCAATAAAATTAGCACCACAGGAACCCTCCCAAATAGCATCAGTGACCACTTGCCAGCATTTGTAATATGCAAAACTACAACTAAAATACACAAGCATCAATACAAATATACTAGAGACTTATCACAATTCTCTCCTACAATCTTTAACAACACCTTACAAACCATTAATTGGGAACCCCTAAAGACACTCCCTCTAGACAGTGCAGTACAACATTTTAATTCTTCTTTCCTTAATATTCTGAATAGCCTAGCACCCCTCCGGCTAAAACACATAAAATCCTCGCATGCCCATGGCTCACTAGAGCTACCAAGCAAAACATGGTCACCAGGGACAAAGCCTGGAAGCTTTGGCAAAAGGACAAAAATCCTCAGACCTCATAATCTGCAGACACCTTTGCAACCAAGTAAAGTGCCAAATCATTAAGGATAAAAAAGAATACTATCATACCTTACATCAACACAAGCTTAACCCTAAACATTTCCGGAGCAGACTTCTACACCCAGGATCTGAACTTAACCCCTGTCCAGACACAGAAAAAACCCTGTGGAAATAGGCACACTTTTTAACACTTATTTTATTGACATTATAGCTAACCTCACAACCAACTTCCCTCAAACCCTACCTAACCAACCGGACCCTCTAGCCACTAATACCACTCCTGCACATCCTCCCAACTTCTCTCTAGCTTCTATTCCCACAGCCATAGTATAGAAAATGCTTCTGAAATTAAAATCTTGCAGAAATTCCCCTGACAGCCTGTCTCCTGAATTCCTACAAAAGGCAGCAAATTCAGTTGCACACCCCATCAGCACACTTCTTAATAGGTCCATCCAAGAGTCCTATGTTCCTTCCATTTGGAAAAAAAGCATTTATTTTCCCATTTCACAAAGGCGGAAACAACATAGATGTCTCCAACTTTTGGCCCATTGCCATCCTTTCCCGCATCTCAAAAGTCATTGAGAAATGTATTCACAGCCAGCTACTTAGCTACCTGCTTGACAACAACATACTATCTCCAATCCAGCATGGTTTTAGGCCAGGGCACAGTACCACAACAGCTCTTATTTCCTTCTGTGACACTATCAATCGGGACTGTGACATCAGAAAACTTGCCTCCTCTCTATTTCTCAATCTGTCCAAAGCCTTTGATACTATCTCTCATCCACTCCTCCTTAGAAAACTATCCATCATAGGTATCTCTTCCTCTACTCTACACTGGTTTTCCAACTTCTCCAAGGGTCCATCTTAGGCCCACTATGTTTCAATATTTTCATCAATGACTTCCACTCCAGTCTCACCCAAGAAACAGTCATCCAATACGCAGATGACTCTACTATCATCTGTACCGCCAACTCACCACATGAATTTCAAAAACGTATGCAAGCAGCCCTCAGCTCCACTGAAATATGGATGGCTAACAACTATTTAGCATTAAAACCCCAAAAAAACTAAACTAGTCCTATTTTCCCCTAAGAAATCCTGCACCATAAGTGTAGATACTTTCACTATCCTCTCCCATGATAACACCTCTATAGAGGTTGTCTCACATACTAAACTTTTAGATGTTACCATTGACTAACACCTATCTTTCGACATGCACATCCACAGCAACATTAAAAAAGCACACCAGAAATTGGGCATGCTATAGCGACACAAAATATTCCTCAATTACTCTTCCAGACTAGCCCTTGCCTCCTCTTTCCTGCTCCACTCTCTTCTCTATGGCACTCATCTTTACACCAATATTCAGGCCAATCTTAAATCCAAAGTACACTCATGCTATAACAAAATAGCAAAATTTGTTACCAATGGAAAGCCCTTATCTCACCACTGCACCTCTATTAGACTACTGAACTGGCTAGAACTACCCCACCACCTCACATATATTCAACTAACTACTGCCCATAAACCAATAAACAATCCATCCAGTTGCCCAGCCCTTTCAAACCTATTTACTCCATACCACCCTAATAGGCCTCTCCGCTCAGAAAAACAAAAACTCCTACAGGTAGATAAACCCACTATCACTGCTGGACAATAGCTCCACTCCTTTGCCACTGCTAAACTATGGAACTCTATCCCACCCTCTCTTAGAGCTACTAGCAATAAAACTGTCTTTAAAAAATGCCTGAGACATCATCTCTCCTTCCACTGGCAATGCCCCCTGTGCTAAGTCCTCACAACCCATAACCTGACTTCTGTTTCTTCCCTTTCTCCTCTCCACCTTTCCCTCCTTTCTCCCCTCTCCACCTCCAGTACCATCACCATTATCTCCTGAACAAATAAACAGTTTTCTATACGCTTTACAAATGTATGGTGACTGTCAGTATAATCTGTAACTACTGTGGTGTATACTCTTATCATATTGTATAAAGTGCATTGTTAACTAATCTTTAAAAGTTTAATCTGGCATATTTCCTAGCTTATGTTTTATCACTGTAAATGTTATCTTGTTTCTAACACATTGTAAGCATTGTAGTATTACTGTGATTTATCAAATTATATGTATTCGTATCTCTATGGATCTTTTCTCCCTGGGCCTCCACTGAAAATGGGCACTTTTTGGCCCAGTGGATCTTCCTGGTCAACAAATGCAATAAATAAATAATATAAATAATTCAAACAGCTCAGTAAAGGATGAGATAGTAGATACTTTCCTAAAGGAAAATATAAAAAATAAATTAACAAATGAACAATTAAATAAAATTGATAGACCCTTTAAAGGAAATAAAAGATCAAATTAAAAAGTTAAAAAATAATAAGGGTCCTGCGTAGATGGTCTTATACCTGAACTATATAAACTATTGCCAGATAATACAGTCTTTAAACTAGAAAATGCTTTCAGGGGAAATAAAAAAACTACTTCAGAGGTTTCCCCATCCTGAAAATGTTCTCTCATTTCACCTATTCTAAAGCAAGACAAAGATCCTTCAAAATGTTCTTATAGATCCATTTTACTCCTAAATATTGATTATAAGATGTTCATGTCTATTTTAACGAATAGAATTAATCTAATAATACCAACATTAATTAACAATGATCAAACAGGTTTTATTTTGCATAGGCAGGTACAGACTATAAGAAAGTAACTAAGACCTCTAATAGTAAACCAGCAGAAAGAGTTGATTCTGACAAAGCTGTGGAAGAAGGACAAAGTACTAAAAGTTGGAGATGTTATGAAAATGATTACTCACTACACACCAGGCAGTAGAGGAGTAAATGTATTCCAGAAGTCAGCGAATGTCAAGAAGCAGGAATAAGATTCAAGGTGCTGTATCCAACTATCTTCAGAATATATTTTACTGGAGGAAAGTCATTTTTTGAAGCAGATCATGCTAAAGGGGAAATACAAAAGTTTTTTTTCAACAATAGCTATCAAACAGAAGGTGATTCTGCTTCTTGTTATTCTGATAATAAAACTCTTATAGAGACTATACCAGTGAACTCTTTTGCAATGTTCCAAAGGAAAATAAGAGACAGAAAAAAAAAGCACAGGAGTTGACTTGAAGAACAGAAGTACGTTGGAAATGAACCAGAGACTGGAGTTGGGAGATGAAGATCAACAGCAAGAAAACTAGTAACTTGGAAATTAATGAATAAATGCAGGATTACAAAGCATCAATCACATTTGTGAAATATGGCAGAACATAAAAACCTGGAAATATTGGACTCTTTTAACTTTGTTAAACTTGTAGGGGACTCCAAAGCATATGTACTATTTCATGTCATTAATGTTTGGAAGAGCATTAAGGAGATGGGGAGAGGAAAGTGCTAAATGTATGTAAAACAGGTTTTGTTCTTAACAGTATTTTTTTATAAAACATGACATATACTGCATGTTATAAAGTAAAGGCTTTTCATTATTTTTTGTGTGTAATAGAGATACTAAAGTAAATGCGTGTCCTCTTTTTTCCTTCATCTTTCTTTCTTTCTTTTTTCTTTCTTTTCATCCAGTTTTAAGAAATGTATGCATTGCAATGTAAAAAGAGAACAAAAGCCTGGACAAAAGGCATGATATAAGTAAAATTGATAAGCTTTTTCTTACTTTTGCATAGGTGAATAAGGCCCTTCACTTGATCTAACAACAAGTTTTAAGGGAAAGCAAGTAAATGAAAGGACATTGAATGTAATGAAAAGTTTTGCTTCAGGAAATAAATGTTCACAGTGCACCATGAGAGGCTTGTAGCTGAAGGTTACTGTGTAACTTGTTTTCATGTTTCTGTGGGGTCAAGTTGATAAGGGCAGTACAAAACAGAATATTTTTTTCTTTCAATGGCTAGTAGATTATGTTTTCTGAAAGCATTCAAGTTGTTTTCTACATCTAGGAGAGGAATAAAGATAAGACAAAAACAGACAGCACTTAGTGTAAGTAGAAGCTCAGTCTTTACTGCGCATCTTCACATGGATGACTTTCTTTATATGTTAGTTCAAGGCTGTGAGTGTAACTGTCAATCTGGGACAATAGTTCCTATTAGGAGTGTTAAACTTCATTATTTGAAGGTGTACATAGTTTTATGTGCTTGTATTAAGCTAATATGTTATGGGGTGTTCTGGGATTGTGTTTTTTTTTTTTGAGGGTTTTCATTAAAACAAAAGTTCTTGTAAGATGTGACTAAAGTTCAAATGGATATGACAAGCAACAACTGTATAAATCTGCCAAGCATTAGGGCATGCATGTAACACAAAAGCTGAAACTAGACATTAAAAAAGGTGTTGTACATAAAAGTCGGGATTAATAACTTCTTATCATAATGACATATTATATTTAAATGTGAATAGTCTCACAGGTATATACAAAAAAGAAGGACTGGTGAACTATATTAAAATGCATAGTGCAAATAGATATGCTACAAGAGACACATTTGGAAATAACGAGCATCTGAATTTGCTAAAGAAAGGATTTCATAGGTTCATAGATTAGTACTAGGCTAAATGCCCTTGTGGGCCATTTTAAGCCTAGCCAATTAACCCATGTGAGAATTAAACCTTGCACCTTGTGGCTATAAGGCAAATATCTTAACCATTATGCCAACCTCCCTTTTCAGGATGATTATTCAGATATATATCTGGGACAAAGGAAAAGGGGTACTTATATTAATTGCTGGATGAGCTCCAGTTGTGATAGAAGAGGACAAAAGGATAATAATGGTACACTTGTAGTGCTAAGGGGCTACTGGGAAGGGAGGAGGATTATGTTGGTATGTATGTATTATATTCCACCTAAAACTGCTACAGTGGAGCTTCAGAAAATTCTTGGAGAAGTAATCAGCTTTCAGCAAGGAATATTATTATAGGTGGGAATTGGAATTTGATTTGCAACAGTGTGGATGTATCAGGGGGCTAAAAGAGAAAATATAACAAAAGAAGGTATATTTTTGAAGAAATTTATGAAGATATTTGACATGGAAGATGCAAATTCAGTAGTAGAAGCTCGGAGAGCATTTACATATTATTCCCAGAGGTACAAAAAACTGGGCTAGGCTAGACAGAAATTATATTTCACAGGACTACATGCATTTACGTGAAAGTTTTGATATGCACCCAATAGCTATTTCAGATCACCACCAATTATAACTAAAATAAAAATGCAGGATAATGAAATAAATATAAGAGAATGGTGCTTCCTCACCTATCTGTTAGACAGGAACTTAAGGAATGGGTAGTGGAAATTAGGGAAGACAGAAATTTCTTGGAGTGGGATAAAATGAAAGTACAGTTTAAAAATAAGGTAGAAATAAAAGAAAAAGAGATCTGGTTAAGAGTAAGAAAATTATTTAGAGGGGCTGACAATAGTTAAAGTATTGCAGCATGGGGAGAATCTCATAGAACAAGAAGAGATAGAACTGCAGAGTGCTAAACAGAAAATAAGAGACTACCCAGATAATATGCATGAGCTTAGAAAAACATGCTGTTAGGCAATTTTTTATAATAACTCCAGAGAACAAAAGCTTTTGGCACACTGGTTCAGGTAACAGAAAGTGGAAAGGGTTGTTGCCAAGCTTAGGGAGCCTATAACAAGGAAAATAACCAGAGATCCAGGAACAGATGGCATTCCTGTAGATATTTGGAAGCTAGGAGGAAAGAAGGTGATAAAGATCTGGATCTGGACGATTTTGTTTAACAGTATTTTAAAAGGAGGAGAAACACCAACATCCTGGAAGAAAGCCTTGGTGGCTACAATACATAAATATGCTAAAGACCCTTCAGATCCAGATTTATATATACCCATTTCAATTCTAAAGTATGATGATAAAGTGCTTATTTCTATACTGGCTAAAAGAATGGCAAAGGTGATGCCAAAACTGATATGGATCAATGTGGTTTGTGGAAGGGAGGCAAGCAATGATGGTCCAGAGGGAAGAAGAGTGTAAGAAAATACTACTGCTGTTGTTTGGATTTGGTGCAGATAAAGCAATTGACAGAGTAAGCTAGGATTTTATGAACAGGGAATGGAAAAATTTGCATTCCTTGATAAAATAATAAAGTTGATTAGGAGGATATATGAGGGATCGGAGGTGAAAATTAAAGTGTGGGTGGGTGGGGGTATTCCTCTCTCTGATAAGTTCTGTATGAGCAGAGGAACCAGGCAGGGTGTCCACTTTCCCTTTTGTTATTTGTGTTATATTTAAAACCATTGGCAAAGAAAAGGGACTCAGAAATTCAAGGATATAATTGGCACGGTAATCAAGAAAAGTTGGTTTTATTTGCAGATGATATTATTTTATACCTGATAAAACCAGAAAATAACATTTCAGTGTTGTAGAACATTCTGAGACACTTTCAAATAATTTTGGAATACAAAATTGATGAAGATAAAACAACGGCAATAACTGTAAACTATCTACCCACATACAAAATGGTTTAGCAATGCTTATATTTATGGGAACATGATAAAACAAAGTACTTAGAATTATGGATTAAAAGGATTTTGTTATAGAAGCCAAGGATATGGGAAGAGACTACACAAAAGATAATACAAAAACTGAGAAACTGGAAGCTCTGTTTTATGGATATGGATAGTAAGATATGAACAGTGAAAATGTTTTAGTCCCTTTAGTTTTATATACAGGTCAGACATTTTTATCAACCAGAGGAGAAGTTGTGGATAGCAATTAATAAAGATTTGAAGGATTTTATCTGGGAGGGGAAGAGGGCAAGAGTCAAGTGGAATAAGTTGATCCTTCCAATAGAACAAGGTAGTTTGGGATTACCTGATTTGAAGGGGTAATTTAGAGCTACACAGTTAAGGCTCCTATGTATATAACAAAAACAGAAAGCTATAATTCAAAGTGGTAAGTGATGATGATGAAACGGGGGGCGGGGGGCTCAAGAAATAAAGAGAGACTGGGATTTTGGATGCAGATCCTTAAGGAGATTGATGGTAGCCATGCAGAATATTATGTTTTCCAAAAGGAAATTTTGTAATTCTGTAAATGTTACACTGAGAATTTCTAATGAATGAAGATAGCTTTAAATAAATCAGTAGCCATGTTTTCAATCTACTAATCTTCTACAGAAAACCTGTACAAGAGAGCATGTATGGTAGTAGGAACTTTAATATGAATGTTGATTCAAAGGAGCAAAATATGCATTATTTCTGAATATAGTCAGAGTCACTGTTTCAGCTTGCTTGGGAGAAAATGTCTTGATAAATTAATTTACATTGTGGAGAAGTAAACTGCATGCATTGCAAAAGTGAAGCCCTAGAGAAGATGTTTATGAAACTTGGAGAACTTGGTTTATTAAAAGGAGTCACCACTAGTGTTCATGTTCTGGCAGATACTAAACCTACATTTTTAAGACCCACCTCATTATGCTGTGAATATTAAGTTAAAAGATTAGAAGAAGATATAAGCAGGTTATTAATACACAAAATCCTTGTGTAACACACACACACACACACACACACACACACACACACACACACACACACACACACACACACACACACACACACACACGCGCGCGCGCGCGCACACTCACATGCACACACACACACACGCACGCACGCGCACACACAGACACACACACGCGCGCGGGCACACTCACATGCACACACACGCACACATGCACGCACACGCACACACGCACACACACACACACACACACACACACACACACACACACACACACACACACACATATAGTGTCTTCAACAGGTGCTTGCATGCTACTAGTGCACAAAATACATTCTTGCTTCCACTTGCTTGAAAAAAGCAAGTGCTAAAAGTCGCACTAGCCCCATCTCCCATTTCTACATAACCCTCTCAAGACCTACCTCTATAAAAGTATATAGCCCTATCATAACCTAAACTTTAATCATAAAACATCTACCCATTTGTCAACATGGGTCCTTGTTCCCTTACTGTAAACCTCCAGTACCTCTTCCTAAATCTAAATTCCCCAATCACTTCCTAACTCTAAAACTCCTCTACCACTGCCTAAGCCTAAAATTACCCTCTTTCTCCATTCCCATGGCTGCTGTCTGTTTGAATTGAGTGCAAATAGCAGTTTCCACAAGCTACAAGCTGCTTGAGTCCTTGGCTTTGAGACTTTTTTTAAGTGCTTGGAACTCAAACTCCTGCAGTGTTCCCTGTATGTAAGTGCATATGTGTATATATATATATATATATATATATATATATATATATATATACACACACACACACACACACACACACACACACACACATATATATATGTGTGTGTGTGTGTGTGTGTGTGTGTGTGTGTGTGTGTGTGTGTGTGTGTGTGTGTGTGTGTGTTTATTTATTTTATATCTGTTGACTGGGAATGTCTGACTGAGCCGAAGCCCTTTTTCAGCAGAGGCCCAGGGAGAAAATCTCCAGTTTATATTGATCTTCTTCTTCTTTTGGCCGCTCCTGTTAGGGGTCGCCACAGTGGCTCAACTGTTTCCATTTCTTCCTGTCCTCTGCATCTTGCTCTGTCACACCAGCCACCTGCATGTCCTCTCTCACCACATCCATAAACCTTATCTTAGGCCTTCCTCTTTTCCTGTTACCTGGCAGCTTCATCCTTAGCATCTTTTTCCCAGTATACTCTGCATCCCTCCTCAACACATGTCCAAACCAATGTAATCTTGCCTCTCTGGCTTTGTTTGCAAACCTTCCAACCTGGGCTGACCCTCTAATATACTTATTCCTAATCCTGTCCATCCTTGTCACACCCAGTGCAAATCTTAACATCTTCAACTCTGCCACGTCAAGCTCTGACTCCTGCCTTTTTGTCAATACCACCGTCTCCAACCCATATAACATAGCTGGTCTCACTACCCTCTTGTAGACCTTCCCTTTTACTCTTACTGGTACTCGTCTGTCAAAAATCACTCCTGACACTCTTCTCCACCCACTCCATTCTGCCTGTACTCTCTTCTTCACCTCTCTTCCACACTCACCATTACTATGAACTTTTGATCCCAAGTATTTAAACTCATCCGCCTTTGCCACCTCTACTCCCTGCATCCTCACCATTCCTCTATCTTCACTCTCATTCACACACATATATTCTGTCTTAGTCCTGCTGACCTTCATTCCTCTTCTCTCTAGAGCATATCTCCACCTCTCCAGGGTCTCCTCCACCTGTTCCCTACTCTCACTACAGATCACAATGTCATCTGCAAACATCATAGTCCACGGGGACTCCTGTCTGATCTCGTCTGTCAACCTGTCCATCACCATTGCAAATAAGAAAGGGCTCAGAGCTGAT